>NW_007032695.1:4707-29707 GCF_000164805.1 Carlito syrichta | reverse complement strand
TCTGTTCAGTTTTCATCATTAATATCTTTTTTCAAACTACAAACTGGCCCAAGTAGTTTCAGAAGCCTAAATAAACCTGAACAAGAACCTCAACATTTTAAGTTCCAAATTTGACCTTCTAATCCTTCTATCTACCTTCTACCTAGACCAGATTGGATTAGATTGTGGTATTATATATTGACTTAAAGAATTATAGTATTTATTAGCTACTCTCAGAAATTTAATTTGTATGACCATAAAGAACCAATTAATGGAGCTATAGTTTAACATGGTAAATCTACAGAACATTGATTTTAGGGGAATGAATAAGGAGCAAGAAAAAGGCAATAATAATTAAAGAAATCAAGCATGTACAATGTCTTATTTACACATGAACTGAATTTATACATGCTATGGTTCAAGTATTTATGAAACCCACAATTAAGAAGCAATAAGATAATCATTTAAAGCAGCTGGATCTATCTTGGTAATTTTTTACTTGAATGAAATAGCATTTAATAAGTATTCCAACACCAGAAAAGATATTTACTATCAATATAGTGTATGTGTTCTTTATTGTCTGCTTAAAATATAAAATTATGTGTGTATATATATATATAAATTAAAAACGGTGACTATACATTATGTACAGATTTACTTTCAATCATACCAAATAGCAAAATTGTAACAAAAATAAATTTATATCAAAATATCAAGTCTAAAAGGGTAAATAATACAGAGGTATTTTCCCAATTTTTTCTAATCCTTTACTTATTTTTAGTGCTAAACATAAAGCAAACCTCTGAGAAAGTATAAGACTTTTAAAAATATGCTTTATTTTTAACCTCAACTTTAAAATATCTTATGCCCCTGGCCCTTAGACTTATTTTTTAAAAATATGAAATAATCTTTAAAAAAATAAAGCTTTAAGACTACTGCAAAACCTAATTGTTCTTATGTTGTTTCGAGTCAGAACTGCAACCTTTAAAACCCTGACTATAATTTAAAGCTTTTTAATTTGAGGGTAATAGATGTCAATGCATTTCAAAATTCTTTTATTTTTGGAAAATTTACTATTTTCCTTTCAATTATATTTAATATTTTTCCTTCTGGGTAATGTCATACTAGCTTAAAGTTTACTTGTGTTAGCATTTGAGATAGGAATTTCTAGTATATGAAGATCCTTTTAGACTGTAAATCCATCTCCGTTAATGTAACTTTCTGCTCCAGTGCTGGCAATGACCCCCAGTGACATTTCTTCAGGATGCAATATATATTGCTTATATGCCTCAGAGACTACAATTTGTTACTATGGTTAACCTATTAATAATGTTTAAACAAAAAAACTTGCCTGAGCCAGGAAAAAACACTATGCCATAAGCATATACCATAGTATATCCCTGAACAAAGTGAATATTTAGTCATATTCAAGGTATATGTAAGACTACTTTGCTCACAAAGGAGTTAGAGAAGGCGTAAATCTGGAAAATTCTTTTTAATGATATATGAACTATATGAGTGTTCTGCACTTCTGTGTATGTTATAAGTCTATTTTGTTTACATCTCCAGACATAGGGAAAAATAACTCTCCATTTTGGATAAGTCATGAGCTTCCATTTTAGTTTGATGTCCTTGGGGGACAGAGGTGGAGGTGAGATTGAGGAAGAAATACACTTGATGGCAATTTTGTTATAAATATTAATAGTATTAACTTACTTAGTATTAAGTAAATATTGTATCATGCAGATATAAAATTAGTTTTTCCCTTTGTAGCCATTTATATATTTTTTATTTTGTGATTATGATTTCACAACGTTATCTTAAAATGTTAAATTTCCAAATTTTGATGATGTATATCATTGAAACAAAATTCTAATCCTCTGATTCCAAAAGTGGTAAGAATCCCTTATTTAGTTTTCATGAATAAGCAATGAAGGGGACCTTCATAAAAGCAACTCCTGATTCTGTATAAAGATGAATTCTTAAACATGAGCTTTTATGCATTCAGTTTAAGGTTGCTTAGACACTTATTCTTCTGTGGTGAAAATATATGCCACAGGAAGAGAAGAAAGAAAATATATGTCATAGGAACAAAAGAACTTTCCTCTTCTAAGAATCCTTTTATTTGGATTCATGTTCAGAGACGTCTTGGGCTTATATGTATACCGATGGATTTGTGAAAATATTCTAAAATAACTAGAGTAGACCTCAGTACTGAATTTCTCCTCGTGTGTTTCCTGCAGAGTCATCCTGGAACACAACTCTAGACATTCCTCACTGAGATAAGACTTAAGGGCTGCATTTTAGATTATGTAAGACCATTTGATAGTCTAAACATTGATCTAAAAAGGAAAATTTTGCAAACCAGAAATATATTCATTTTCTCCATTAAATTGTTTATCATTTAAACCTCTAGGATCATTTACAGACAGATAATTACTTTTTCCTTGATTCTAGTTACTGTTATAAAATAAAGAATATTAGAATTATGAATTGTTTGGATGTGTCTACTGATCCAAATTTGCCTGAAGCTACCAGTTTGTAACCTACTCTGCTTTTGAATTCACTGTTTTGTTTTGCAAAGTCCACTTACATACAAAATAATAATCTTGGGAGTAATAAGAACTATTGTTAATCTAAAATAATAAATAACAAAGAGTTTATATCTTATGCATCCAGTTAAGGTTACTTGGATGCTTATTCTTCTGTGATGAAAATATATACCATAGAAACAGGATTACAATTTTTAAAATCTTTTTTCTTTTAAAAATATAATAAGGAAAAGAGTTTTCAAGTATCCTAGAGTTTAAAGAAGAAATCTTAATCTTGGCTTCTAACTCAGTGAATTCTTATTTCAGATTTGTTCTTGCCTCAAGACTTCAGTCTGATTGGATGTTGATGCTGTATTTTGCACATACTCATTTGACTGTGACTGTCACCATCGGGTTGCTTTTGATTCCAAAGGTATCCTTCTAATGTAGCTTCTTCTTTTCTTTTCTTTCCTTTTTTTTTTTTTTTTGCAAGACAATTGTTTTAAATGAACATGGATTTTTTTCTTATACAAAGGGAAGTGTGAAAAATTGCTTAATATTCTAAAAGGTGTTTAAAGCTCCCTCCTCAGGAAACTGAAGGACTGTTTTCTTTTTGGATTTATTTTCATATTAAATAATTTTTAAATGACTTGGATTGTATAAACATTCATCATCTATTTCATTCCTTCTCCAAATACTTTAATGGCTATTTATATTTTAATTATTATGAATTCAAGGTAACTTTCACTGTAGCTATAACAGCAAGATGGTTTTTTAAAAGAACTATTCTAAGAATCCTCTTGTTTGGATTAATATTCAGAAAGTCTTTTGTTTGTGAAACTTTCAGATACATTTTTATGTAAATAGAAATAAATAGTGATGTTATATAGAGACAAATCTCAGTAATGATAGATTCTGACAAAGACTTATCTAAGAAGCACAATGAAATGAGGAAAAATGGGCCAGGACTCAGAATACAAGGACTCTGGTCTCATGCTCACCACAAACTGTGTGGTAGGATGCTAGCTGAGATTTCTGATCTCTCTGAGTGTCCATTTTCTCATCTATGACATGATAGTAAGGCTACTTGGAATAAAATAAAATGATATTGAAGCTGTACCAAAAAAGTATACAAATTATAGCATTATCATTATTTTCATCTTTTATAGGTAGAGAAACACAATATTGGAGCACTATATGTCTTATCAGTGCCATACAATATAATGTTAGCACAACTGAAACCAGAATTGTAATTTCTTGTCTTTCATGCCAGGTTTTCTCTCAACTCTCACAGTTAACCAAAACTCTGAGATTCAGCCTGATTGAAGAGGTCAAACTGTTGTACACAGAACAAAATACCTATTTTGTTTCCTATTTGAATTACACCAACAAGCTAAAATTTGTATAGATTAGTCTGTTACTGCAATTGATCTGAACTATTTTAATACTTTGCATAATATAATACATTTGTTAGATGGAGGTATACTCAGACTATTTATGTATTCAATAAATTGTTAACGGGCTCTAAAGAGAATTGAAAACATTTGTTCATATAAAAAACTTGTACATGAATGTTCACAGTTGCAAAAAAAAAAAGTAGAAACAACCCAAATATACATCAACTGATAAATGTATAAATGAAATGTGGTGTATTCATATTATGGAATATTATTTGTCAAAAAAAGAATGAAATACTGATACATGCTACAACTTGGACAAACCTTGAAAACATTATGCCCAGTTAAAAAGTAAGTCACAAAAGGTTGTACATTGTATGATTCCAGTTATGTGAGATGTGCAGAATAAGCAAATCTATAGAGACAGAAAGTAGATTAGTGGTTGCCATGGGCTGGGAGAAGGAGGAATAGAAGTGACTGCTTAAACTGGGTTCAAGGTTTCTTTTTAGGTGATAAAATATTCTGAAATTCATAGTGGTGATGATTGCCCAACCTTATCAACATACTAACAAACACTAACTTGTGTACCATAAGATTATAAATTTCATAGTATGTATGTGAATTCTATCTCAATAAAAAGGTAATTCTAACATATTGAAGGATTTTGCTGGGTACTATTATGTATCCTTACCATAAGAATAATAAACAGATTGAAATTTGTGCTCTCATGGTACTTATATTTGGGGTAGGGAGTGTGGGGAACTGACAAATAAACAAGATAAATATCTAAAATAATATTTTAGATAGATATAAATGCTAAGGAAAATTAATAAAGCAAGAAATTGACAATATCTGACAAATGATTCTGTTTCTTAAACTCATGATTATCTCCAAGACTTTGCAGAAGGAAAATAATTACAGTCCTACAAGTGACCTCCAGGCAGTTTAGCTAGCAGCAATGATATTTTGGAAGTAAGGACTCTATCAAGGTCATCATTTATGGCCTTAAGTTCATGCCACCTATGGGTCCCACAAACATAGAAGAGTGAAGGAAAGAGTCAGAGTTTCTGGGGTTTCTCAATCAGTCCCAATGACCAAACATTCATTACTATTTAAATAGAGAATTGCCATTTCACGTTATCTCATATATGTGCTCATCTGGTTAGCTGAATATTTTAATATAAGGTGACATTAAAATATCTTATTATCACCAACAAGTGATCTGGTAATTTTTTTAAAGGGATATTTGACCTGATGAGAAGCTGGGAGGAGAGAATTGATGTTCTCTAAGCCGTCCCGTCAGTATTCTCAAGACACTCGCATGGTTGTATGTTGTGTCGAACATGGCTGGGTTGGTTTGCTCCTCCTTCCTGCTTTCCATTGTTTGCCCAGTTTCCTCTTCCTGACTTCTCCACTTGGAGAACAGAGATAGCAAGAGCACATGAAGCTGAAAGTTATCAAAAGGTCACATGAAAATAATCAAAATAGATCAAAACCGGATGAAGGAGGAGCTTGAGAATAATGATGAGCTTGAGGAATAATCTGTAACTTCAGTGAATCTTTTATATCAACTTAGATGCTTTCTAGACCAAAGCTCTTTAGATTGTGAGGGAACTCCAGAGATGCTCCATGTCTTCAGATCTCACTGATGACAGTATTGAGGCTGGAATTCACATCTTCTGTCTGCTGAGTTTTGAAAGTAGCGTTTTGGAAGCTATATATAGTAAACTGAAAGTCACATCTTGTCACAGGGCCAACTGTGCCCATAGATGAAATATATTCTCACCTGTGTGAAGCAAAATGACAAACTCAACATAGAAACCACTGCTCAAAAGAAAATTCTCATCCAGTTGCCAATGGATCTAAATTACTCCTCTTAGAGAACTTTTTTGTATTATTTTTATTTTCAAAATGCAATTCATCATAAAAGAGGAGTGATGTTAATACTGGGAATCTGGAGAAGAGACAAGGGTGAAAATTGGAACCAAAGAGAGGAACACATACTAATACTGCCTCACTAAGCACTCCAGCATGTGACATTGAAAGCAAAACACAAGTATAGCAGCAAGTCTTAGGAAAGAGTTAGTGAATGGTTCATCAAGCTAAAGAAATGATGTTAATGTTATAACCTTTAGAATGTTCTTCTGCTAGGCCAGGTACAGCAGTGTGTGCCTGTAGTCCCAGCTACTCAGGAGGCTGAGGCAGGAGGATTGCTTGACTCCGAGGCTGCAGTGAGCTATGATTGTGCTTGTAAATACCTACTGCACTCCACGCTGGGCAACACAGTGGACCCTGTCTCTAAAAAAACAGACAACTAACAACACACACACACACATACATATTTTTGTGCTGTGTCTTATAGTAGGCTGATGTCTACAGCTCATATTGAATATCTATTGCAGTTTTCACATTCAAGCAATAACCCACGAGACGATATTGCCACAGAAGCATATGAAGATGAGCTGGACATGGGCCGATCTGGGTCCTACCTGAACAGCAGTATCAATTCAGCATGGAGTGAGCACAGTTTGGATCCAGAGGACATCCGGGTAATGCCAGTACTATGTATTTTTTCCTATTTCAGATTAAGCCCGTTTATACGGGAAAGCATGTGTAGGCGTAGGTGTGTGCGTGCACACTCATGTTTGTGCATGTGTGTCAGAAAGAAAGAAAATGTGTATTTGTGTATGAAGTGAATATATCAAATGCAGGGTTAATCCAGTGCTAAAGTGCATAATTATTGTATAAACTAGAATGCACAGGTTATTTCACCTCTTATTTCACCTGACCAAAGTTGATAGTCTTGACTGACTTATAGGCAGTCACAATGATATGCTGATTATGCATATTCCATAATGCGTGTTTATGACAGCTTGTTTTTGAAAAGGCAGGATAGGTCTGTGGAGCAGAGAGCCTGGATTATTTAAAATAAACTGTGACAACATATCAGCATCTATAGGAAAAAGATGCTTTTAGTAGTTGATGAACTATTATCTCTTGAACCTAATCTAACATCAAGCATAACTGTCAATGCTTCCAGTAATATGCAGGGATACGGTTTTTCAGCAAACAATATGCTGTATTTTGTTATGATCCAGGCTCTGTCTGGTCAACATAACTTGAAAGTTCAAAATGCTTCATGAAGCAAAGGTAGAATGCATGAGTTCATATCTTAAAGTTGAAACTTTATGTGGAAAAAAATGCAAAAAAAATCAGAAGATGTGAGTGAGGAAAAACTTGGTGAGTACTGATGTTAAGGAGAGCTTAGTGCAATTGCCCTAAAAGAGCTCATGCTTACTGAATTCCAGTACCATTGAGTGGGTATTTTCTGGCTGAAACATTAAATTCTATACCTCTGAATTTGCTCTTATTCTGGCAGGATGAACTAAAGAAACTCTATGCCCAATTGGAAATATACAAAAGGAAGAAGATGATCACAAATAATCCCCACCTCCAGAAAAAGCGGTGCTCAAAGAAGGGCCTAGGCCGTTCCATCATGAGGCGTATTACTGAGATCCCTGAGACGGTCAGCAGGCAGTGTTCCAAGGAGGACAAGGAAGTTGCAGACCATGGCACAGCCAAAAGTACTGCCCTTGCCAGGAAGAACCCGCCAGAGTCTTCAGGTAACGCTGGGAGACCCAAGGAGGAATCCCTGAAAAACCGAGTCTTCTCTCTCAAGAAATCCCATAGCACGTACGACCACGTGAGAGACCAGACGGAAGAGTCCAATAGCCTGCCCACAGAAAGCCAGGAAGAGGAGGCAACAGAAAATTCCACATTGGAATCACTGTCAGGTAAAAAACTCACACAAAAGCTTAAAGAAGACAGCGAGACTGAGTCCACGGAGTCAGTGCCGTTGGTGTGCAAGTCAGCAAGCGCTCACAACCTCAGCTCGGAGAAGAAGCCCGGGCACCCACGCACATCCATGTTGCAGAAGTCACTCAGTGTCATAGCAAGTGCCAAGGAGAAGACTCTTGGATTAGCTGGGAAAACCCAAACAGCAGGTGTGGAAGAACGTGCTAAATCCCAGAAACCTCTGCCAAAAGATAAAGAGACAAACAGAAATTACTCAAATTCGGATAACACAGAGACTAAAGATTCTGCCCTCCAAAACTCCAGTCATGTGGAGGAGCCCAGAAAGCCTCAGAAATCTGGGATTATGAAACAGCAAAGGATCAATCTCCCCACTGCCAATTCTGACCTGAGCCCGGGCACCACCCAGATGAAGGACAACTTTGACATTGGGGAAGTGTGCCCTTGGGAGATTTATGACCTGACCCCTGGTCCTGTGCCTTCTGAATCAAAAGTTCAAAAACACGTATCTATTGTGGCTTCTGAAATGGAGAAAAACTCAACTTTTTCCTTAAAGGAGAAATCTCACCACAAGCCTAAGGCAGCTGAGGTTTGTCAGCAGTCCAATCAAAAGGGCCTAGATAAGGCTGAAGTGTGCCCTTGGGAGAGCCAAGGCCAGCCCCTTTTGGAAGATGAGAAGAATTTGATTTCCAAAACTGCAGTTCTTCCAGGGAAAGCTAAAAACAACAACGGGGGTCAGCCTCATGCAGCCAACATGTGTGCTGGGCAGTATGAAGAACTGCCCCCCAAAGCTGTAGCATTGAAAATAGAAAATGAAAATCTCAGCCAAATAGACCAGGGAGAAAAGACATCTTCCTCTGAGGAAAATGTGCCTGGCTTCTGTAACTCAAGTAATAACTTTCAACGACCTTTAACATCACGAGCTGAGGTGTGTCCTTGGGAGTTTGAGATTCCAGATAAACCAAATGCTGAAAGAAGTGTAGCTTTACCTGCCTCTTCTACTCTAAGTGCAAATAAGATAGCAGGGCCTCGGAAAGAAGAGGTCTGGGATACGTTTAAAGTGTAGCATCCCCAGGAAGAAGGGGAGAAGGGGGAAACCCAGGATTAGATACAAGACAGAAAATATAAGAATCAAAAATTCCCAAGGAGTATTTATCAGTCAAGGGAAGCATGATAGACAGTGAGGTAAGGTCAAAGGCATGGGCGAAAGAGGACCAGAAAAGAAGGAGCAGCAACATCATAATAGAGAACTTAGACTGTGGCCAAGAAAAGTCATTCCCCTAGTATCACTAGGAAAATCTTTACTCTTCAGCATGTTTAAGGGGAATAGCCCACAATGTCCGCCCCTTATCAATGTTTACCCCTGGTCCTAAGCAAAGCAAGCTAGAAGACACAGAAGATATTTTGCAAAGAAGAAAAAGGTATAGACATATATGACTGAAATTCTAAGTAGCTGACTGAAAAGAACTTACTTTACCTATTTAACCTTGATAGCACTGCTAACTTACTGCATCCAAAAATACCTTTTATATTAATGATTGCTCTCATTTTCTTATAAATGTATGTTTCAGTACATTGTTGTGTCTCATATTCAAGCATTCCAGATTGTATAATTTTTGCAAATAACTTTGGTATTATGTGACACAACACATTTATGCAATCTGCAGCTACTCAATTGTTATTGCACCTTACAGATTACCTGCTATCTATCAACTTTAGTTGATTCTTGAAGTACAGTAAGCTTTCTCTGGCTTGGGAAGCCATAACTGTTATGATAAAACATTTTAGTTTTGGCTGTGGTTTATATATGGTGAATTTGAATTTTACTCTATTATTTCACATCATGGTTTGTTATACTGTCTTAATCAGGGTTTTTTATACAAGTTAAGTTTCCTGTTTTGCACTTCTTGTTAGGACTCAGAAGCTTTATTAATATTAGAGATCAAGTGGTCCTACTTTGTCATATGTCTCAATAAGTTAAGGACAACTTATCCATTGTTTATTCGAAGTCAGAGATAGATAATACCTTCATTCCAATTAATCGTCCCTTTTACTCTTTCAGTATTTCATACTTAGCAGCATTTCCTAAGGAAGATGCTAAGAGTGAGAAAAATACACTGTGCATTATTATTACCACTGGAAAGGGAAGACTCTAGGAATGACATGAGAAATATACAGTACTACACAACCAGACATTTGCCTTTCAAAACAAAGACAGGAAAGTAGCTCCTGATAGCACTTTCAAGGGATTATTTTTTTAAAGAGAAAAATTATGATAGCATCAAAATCATTGTATGGATATATTTTTATTATGCATACTGAAAATATAATATTTTAAATTACCTTAAACTATTTATTCTCATAAATTCTTATTGCTTCAGCTAGAGGTAGAACTTGCTGGGCTCAAATCCCAAAGAGGTTTTATGACCTTATTTATTCAAAGCCTATAAGGTGATATGGGCTCTTCATTCTCCCAAGCACTGGAAAACTTACAAGTCCTGCAAATAGCCATTGTGAACCCCTAGCTCAAAATGTAAAGTATAAGGTTTATTTGCAAGGCAAAACAGTCCCCAAAGCATATTGTATAAAACTTATTGCATACTACGCTGATCTCTTGGCATGAAAATCCTCAGCTGCTGACTTAGCCCTACTGGTGTGATCCTACAGTGAGATTCCAAAGCTCAGCCTTATTTTATTTAAAGATAAATTACTTAAAAATAGAACCGAGACTTCCCTTTTTCTCACTGTAAACACTGAAGTATCAACTGCTTATTTGGCCAGGACACTTCCAGCCTAAATAACTGTTTTTTATTCCATGAGCGGCAAGGAGAACATGCTAGGAGGATAAAAGATGGAAAAAGGGAATCAGATAGTAGATAAAGGGCTGTTCTTAGAGAACATTATTCTCAGTGGAAGGTAAAAACAGAATTCTCCACATTCATCATCAAATTTTTCCCAGTGATTTTTATTCAGGAGTAAGCGAGCACTTCACTGTTTTGCAAAGCTGTGTACAAATCTTCCTCACCCAGTTGCTTGCTTTGTGCATTACTCAGGTTGGTGGGGTAGGTTTGAAAAGATATAGAAATTCTATTTTTGTGCATTCCTGCATTTATTTTTCATCCCTTCCTTTTCAGTGAAGGCCTATGTGCTTGGTGACCTACTTTAAAGTATTTTTGTGAATTTGGTTTGGAGCCTCTAGACCCACACACTTGTTTCATTTATGTCTGGGATCTGTTAGCACTTGATTCCTTTATTGAGAAATATGTGGTCAAGCACCAATGACTTTTTATTGCACTCCAGGATGATCCTGCTAGAGATGTGGCTTAAAAAGAGACTTGCCAAATTATACCGTAGTGACGCTCAATAGTTCATAGATTATTCTCCACCAGCATAAGACAGTGAGAGTGCCTAGGGTCTTCCCGAGAGTTTCATTGCCATTACTTAGCACCAAGAGAAGTTTAAATTTACAATTCCGGAGGTTATTTTTTCAGAGTGATAACAATAAGAAAGTGAATAAACACTATTAAGGTTGCAAACATTTGCTAGGTTGTCCTTCTCAATGCATGTGCAGGCTGCATCCTGTCCTTGTTTTTATGCCAGGGTTTATAAATAAGTAGATTTATACCAATCTTAATAGAACTGTATATTTTATGCAAGAATTAAATGCTTTACAACATGAAGTATAACTCAACCCATTGTAAACTTTGGTGGCAATATGGATTTGAAACTCGACAGTTCTCTTGTATTTGCTTCCTAGGTTTCTGCATGCAAGTTATGACAGGTAGGACTGAAAAACACTGCCTTTTGACTTCTAGCATTTAGCAACCAAGAGATGTAGAATCAATAAAGATGTAAGTCTCTTCACTTAACCTGTAGTTCTCCTAAAACTATTATCTGAAATCTACAGCATCCCACCATGAACTATTTGGTAAATTTATGTTGTGACGTGTTGCAGCATGTAAATAATTATAACTTCTCTGCAATAAAACATATTTATATGAAAGTGATGATGGGGATTTGTGTGATCATCTATTGAAAACTGAATGCATGTTGTCTATCCAGCTTTAGAAGAAATTCCATATTGATGTTTGGTTTCAGTATCATTATGCATATACGCCCTCATATTGCCTATCTATAGGAATGTGTGATTAGCTAAATATGGCCTCAAACATACAGTCATTTGGAGCCAATGAAACCAATCAAGACTATTGGTTTTTATTTAAGAAAGCTCTACCCAAATGGGAATCTTTTTTGTTTGTTTTCTCACAGTGATGACACAAAGATAAACAGGACCTCCAAGGATACTCAGGCCCATGAGAATATCCAGTCACGGGTATGATAATACACAGATAAGCATAACTAAGTAAGGAGTCAGGGAAGGTTTAATAGCAAGTTCAAGTTCACAAGGCTAAAATTCTGTGAAGGCAATAGGTACAAAAAGGAAACAGTGTAAGGAACTGTGCACAGCCTTGCATACTGCACTTCAGGTTAACTGCAGCGTTATTCTGCAGTCTTGGGAGATATCAAGTCACATATGAAAAGGATCATCTTGAGAGAGACCCAGAAATGAACTGGAGTGTAAAGAAACTAGAGGTAGCTAGGTGGATTTGAAGACCAGTGTGTGAGTCATGATGAGAGAGATGAAGGACCGAGGAGATGAGGGAAAGATTATTATCATCAAAATGACATCTCCAATTGAGTGTATTGTCTTGTTAGAATGTGAAATGATAAAAACCAAGTTAATTAGATAAGGCTGTCAAATATAAAGGCTTCTTCTAAGTTTCTGGACATTCTAGCTAATTTCCAAAGCTTCGGAAGCCCTCTCTGTAGACCTGTAGCCTTCATATCATCTGCTCATGAGAAAAGCTGTGGAAGAGGATCCTGGGTTCATGCTGTGAGAAACCTTGATACTAAACTGAGCTGAGAAAGAAAGAGCTAAGGGCTTGCTGCAGTGTGGACTGACGTTTCTACCATCTCAGAAGAAACTCCAGAGAGAGAGCCAGGTCTGGCAAGAGGTTGGAGAAGGGAGCTGGACCCACCTTTTCCTGCCCCCTCTCCTGAGACAAGACATAGCGATCGCTCTTCCTCTTCTGCTCACAACATTGACACTTACAGAATTTTTGGTTGGAATTGCTTAGTTGGTGACTGTGTTATTATTCATATATATTGTTTCTTTGTTCTAAATTTAGAATCTTTCTGTCAAAAATATGGAAAATATTTCTATCTGAAGTAGACTTTATCACACAAAAAGTAATGATGTAACTATTGCCCTAAAACAATGCAAGTTAGTCAGGATTTTCTTTATTATTTCAGCATATTCCATTCTTTCCTCTTGAATATTTATGAAGACAGAGAAAATATCTTTCAAATTTTAGGTTATTTTTTCTTTAAACATTTGGTTCTTAGAAAGTACAAGAGTAAATTTCAAACACGTTGTATGTTCCAATTCTGTGTTAACTGATTAGAAGGCACATAATGAAATGTATGAATTGGTTTTTAATTTCCCTCTCTTTCCCTGTGATGTAAAAATAGTACACTGCCAGAAATAAAACTGTCTAATCAAATGAACATAGAAAATGAGGGATAAATACAGGAAAAGGTCTGTGCTGCACAGTAGTCACATTCCTGGAAAGAAAAATAAGTTAAACAGGCAAATAGAAGGTTCATGCCAATTCTTGTAGAACATGCTCCCATTCAATTCAATCAGCAACAGAAAAGGAAAAAAAAAAGCCCTTTTGTGCATACAAGAGAAGGATTCACCCAGTTTTTTCCTGGACATACCAAGGAGTTTTATTCTTCCATGCCTTTTGTGTTTGCTTTTTGGTCCACCTGAAATTCTTTTTTCTAAATTCTCCCTGTCAACAACTTGTGTATGCTTTAAAATAGGAATGTTCACATATATTACTGGCCAAAGGAAACCTTTAAGAGGAAAAGGGCAGAATTAAAAATCACACCTGGATAACAGTGTAAACTGGGACTTTCCCAGGTCAGCTGGGATGTTTATTTGTTTACACTATTCAAGGAGTAACACGAATGCCCATGTTTCCTTGTCAAACCTCTCCTAATGTCCCAAGTCAGAATGAACTCCTCCCTCCTCTGGGCTCGCCTTAGAATTTGCTTAAGTTTCTTACTGCATTGACTTGCAATTTCGTTAGTACATATTCCTCTGACTCACTGCTAAATTACGACCTCCTTGAAGAAAGGACTGGTTTTATTCATATATTTAGCTTCAATCTCAAGCTATATGCTTTGCCCTGAGTTCAATAAATATTTGCCAAACTGAAATATTTTATTCCTAGCCACTGTTTAAAATATACTTGTAGAGAAAGAAAAATTCAGAAGTTAGGAAGAAACTTGCTGTAGCATTTCTAACATGTTGACTAGCTGATCTTCCATGAAAATTATATCAGGTCCTGGGAAACTCACAAATTATGTCTAAACCACATTAATTTGAACTCTTCAGCTTTAAAATGTAAGTACTAATTTGCCACCATAAAGAAAGAGAAGTGTAAGGTTTGGGTCATGGCGTGGCCTATTAGAACTATAAAAGATATTTCCATATGTCATAATAAGTAAGAAATATTTAATTAGACTGTAGGAACTTGAACTTGCTTTTAGTTATTTGAATGCTTTCTGGAAAATAAAGCATGACTGAGTCTATGTAAAACATTCAAATAAAAATAGATTCTGATGCTCAGCTTTCAAATGCTTCTGAGAAATGAGATATTGAGTTTGAACAAACTCCTTGGATGTTTGGCTGACTTTAGAATTTCTTATCCATATGTTTCATTTTATATGGCAGTAGTCATAATATGTGTGCCTGTAACTATAAATGTTCCATATGTGAACAGAAATATATAGATTACATGTAAAGACATATACACATATAACGTGTTGATAATTAGCAAAATATATAAAAATCATCTAAATTTGCCAGATAGTACAAAATACTTTTTTCTCTTTTCACATCTTAAAGACTAGTATCAATAAGCACATATGATGAATAATTTAACGTATAAATCGGTCCCTCTGCTTTTTACAATATTCATTTCAGGTAGTAAGTTGAGAAAGTTGCATTTATTATTCTAGTCCTCAGACAAAATTAGGTAAGGAAACATGTAAATAAATTGGTGCTGAACCAGAGTCAATGGGTTGCCTGTGGGGGAATGTAAGAAAACTGGAAATAAAGTTGTTCAAGACCACTCAGGCCCAAACTTGGTCTCAGAACCACTGAGTACGAGTCAACAGGTTGACTGTCCTGTAACCATTTGCAGGAACACAACAAAGCTAGAAAGACTGCTATTCAGACGTACATAAGCACTGTCCCTTTTACAGCTCCTGGTAAAGATGCAGATCTATTTACTCAACCCCATTGGTGTCCTACCTGTGCAGTCACCAGCACCTTCCCCGGGGTTAGGGACCAAAAGGCAAGAGAAAATCAGAAGAAAGTACACTTCTCCTTTTGCTCTGTATATCTACTTCCTTTTATTACTGTTCCATTTCTTTGACTAAGTTTTAGAACACATAAAAACATGTATAAAAACACATAGAAACAAAAAATTGTGAAGCACATTAAAAGTCATATGTGCAAGTTGGAAGATATTTGCTAGATGTTTCATAACATGTTCAAATCATGGTAATTACTGCTGACAAGGAACAGGAGGATGAAAAATACAGGAGTACGAGACCTGGGTCTGAAACCTGGCTCTGCCCCCAGATATGTTTGGTTTGGAAAACTCTCTTCAGCTTCCTGTGTTTACATTTCTTAACCTGAACAAAGAGATCCTTTATTATTATTATTTTAAAGATGTGGGGTACAATTTAAGTTTAGGTACATAAGTGATCATCGTACAAGTGAAGTTCAGGCCTCCCAGTGATCTTTACTTCGCCTGGTTTGGGATCAAGTGTTATGTCCCCACCCCCCAACAGTGATCTGCTACTGCCAATCTCTTGTTATGATAAATGATCAGGGTAAACTTACAAGTGAGAACATGTGGCACTCAGCTCTTTGTTGGAGTGGATAAAAACATGTGGTGCATATACATGGTGGAATAGTTTGCAGCCATAAAGGAGATTCTTGAATGAGATGGTATCTCAGGAACCTTCTTGTTCCATCACTGTGTGTGTGTGTGTGTGTGTGTGTGTGTGTGTGTGTACGTGTGTGTGTGTGTGTGTGTGTGTGTGTGTGTGTGAGAGAGAGAGAGAAAGAGAGATTTTACTTTGGTTTGCTTTGCTAGAATAGATATAGCCAAGCAACTCCTAAACATTTAGTCAAACAAAACATTTGGCAATTTAGAAATCAGCTAGGAAGAGAAGATACACACATGAAAGGGAACAGAAGTGTGATGGATATTCTCCAATCCCCCTTGAATTTTTATGTTTTGTACAAAGATATAATTATAGAGTTCTCTGACGTCCTGGAAAAAATGTCATGGGAAACTTGCCTCACACACTAAAATAAAGCTCAAGTCAAGCCCTGAATCAGAAGCAGCTGGAGAGCAGTTTGCTTTCTGGGTCCTGATTCTTGCTGAGTTTCTGCCATGACTCAGTCTTCGCTGAGAATGGATCGAGCAACATGGGAAAGGATGAAGCAAAAATTATTCAGAGTGTCCTCCATATGTTATTGGAAGCTGGACGAAAACATTTTTGTAAGACTAAGTTTTACGTGAAATTTACTATCCTGAAGGTTAATAGAACCAAACACAACACAACTGTGTAGTGAAGTTTGTCAATGATTAATCCAGGAAGAATCAATTTTGTATGGCAAATGTCTACCCTTCCAAAATGATCCCAGGAATATAAACCATGATCTCCTCTAGGGACACATTTAGTGCTGATTTGGAGAACCGATTATTATTACTAGTCAGAAAAAGCACAAGTAATACACATATTGTTCTACATTTTGCTTTCTCCACATTATTCTTTGCAACTTTTCTACCCGATTTAAAAGTGGAAAGGATAGTGTCTGTTTAAAATTGATTTAGTTTTCCTGGAATTTGGCTCATTTTACAGATATTCATTATGTCCCATTCCTTCCCTATACATTGAAAGAGCAACTCTTTCCTTGAATCCAAATATCACATTAACACAGCATGGTCCCTTTGCATTAAATTTCGGTAGTGGGTATTCCCTGCTGCTTTATAAAGCTGTGTTTAACTTAAGAAATTTTAATTATTCTTTGATCACAAATAATACGTAAAGTACTCAGAACAAAGCAGAGATGGCTCCATGGAAAGCTTGCATTTTGTGAGCAATGAGTTTAGTTCTGAATAAAGAATGAGAAAATATTTGTAGCAGGCAGCTCATACAAGGAGATTAAATTTGGAATAAGCTTTTTGTCTTTTCTTGACATTTCCTTTTAGTTTCCAGTTGAAATTGATAAAACTCAAGCTTCTGAACTACTTTAAAAGGATTCTGCTAGGTGTGGTGGCTTATGCCTTCAATCCCAGCATTTTGGGAGGCGGAAGTGAGAGGATTGCCTGAGCCCAGGAGTTCACAACCAGCCTGGGCAACTTGGTGAGACCTCATCTCTACAACTAACTTAAAAATTAGCTGGGCATGGTGGCGCATGCCCATAGTTCCAACTATTTGGAGGGCTGAGGCAAAAGTATTGCCTGAGCCCAGCAGGTTGAGACTGTAGTAGCTGTGATCGTGCCATTGCTCTCCAGTGTGGGAAACTGAGTGAGACTCCAAATGAAAATAAAAATATTAAAGGGATTCTGAGCTATCTGAGGTCGGTCCTGGAGTCTTTCAATATGCAATTGTGAGGGGGCAGGGTTCATGCCCAGGTAGCTCACCCTTTTTATTAAAGGATTCAGGTCTCTAAAGAGAGTAGAGCAGACAGTAGAAGTATAGCTAATGGCAGGAGCAGGAGGGGCAGGTCCAACACTACACAAAGAATTAATGTTGACAAAAATATGCATGGACCCAAACTTGAACCAGTGTGGGCAGATCTAATGACACAAAGTCCTGATTTCAACCTTGAACAATAGCTGCCATCAATATGGAAGAACCATACTATAAAATGAAAATCTACCAGGGTCTCTTAATTTTCAATGATTTGAGGTTTTGAATTTTATTTCCTATACTATGTTGCCATCTGACTGTAGGGGCAGGGACTGATGGTTACACCCATAATATTTTTCTCTTCTTGGTAATTTAATACAAATTGGACATAGAGTACCCTGAAATAAACTCTAAATTCCATTGCCTTTCTTTCTGCTAGGGGTAGCCAGGGATTAAGTTCTGATCAACAAGATGCAAGCAGAAATGTGACACGTGACTTCCAGGAAGTGTCCTGAAATATGAGGGCTCGTGCCTGGTATTCTGCCTTTTTTGTTTCTGACAACTGGAACTTGGATTGTCATCTTGGACCCTGAGGTGAAATCTACACACTGAGGATGACAGAGCACAAAATAGAAGAATCGTGCTGGGCATTTTTTTTTTACTGTACTACCCTTAAACTACATTTTCAATTGAGGAGAGAAAAATAAACTTTTTCTTTTCTTTTCTTTTCTTTTTTTTTTGAGACAGGGTCTCACTCTGTCACCCAACTTGGAGAGCAGAGGTGCACTCATAGCTTACAACAGCCTCAAATTCCTAGACTCAAGCCAATTCTCTTGCCCCAGCCTCCCAAGGAGGTAAGACGTCAGGTGTGCCTCACCACGCCCAGCTAGTTTTAAAAACTTTTGTCACCTGAAGTTGAATTTTATCTTAGCTAATGCTCTACATATTCAGTGTTCACTGGGCCTTCAGCCACAAATCTTTCTTTTTAGAACCTAGCCCTCAATACCTTGCCTTCTGGATGGTCAGAGAGATTACTTAATTTAATTTGGATAGTGCATGTCAAGTCACAGATTCTTACTGTTTTGCTCACTAACCCTATGGGGACTTCTTTCTTAGAACTGTGTGTTACAGTTTGTCTTCTCTTCCCAACAGACCATGCATCGCGTGCTCCAATCCGAAATAACTCTACTTTTAATTGTATCACTTTGTGATTTAACAAAGGAAGGATCAGGATTCTTGATTTCAATTTATCAAATTTTTGCTGGTGGATACGACCCTGCGTGTTTGAGGATGTAGGCAATTGTATTATTGTTCCCAAGTATCTACTGCCCTCCTTGGAAGTCCCACACCCTCCCATTGCTGTGTACCTCTCTAGGGAGGAAGACACTGCCTACAGCACATGACTTGCACATGTGACTTGCTTTAAACCATGGAATATGATCAGAAGTGACACATACTGTTGGAGATCGCAAGTTCTGTTACTCCTCACTTGCAGGCAAAAATAAACAAGCATGAGATGCAGTATGAGGAAAGGGAATTTATTCCAAAAGTTGGGAGATGGTGTAGTGGCCGGAACCATGCTGCAAAGAAACCATTTCAAAACTCTAGGCTAGGATGGGAGATTTTTAAGGGGAAAGAAGGGAATGAGGAATATCTGGGAGGGGTATCGGGAGCTGATCTTGCTTCAATGGTTATCTCAAATTGTCATCTACCTGGAGGGCCAGCTTATATAGTTCAAACGGTGAGCAATGAAGAATTCTGCCATGAGGTCTCCAGACTCTGGTGTATCAGCCTTTGGAATCTTTCAAGCAGGTATACAATTAGACTAGAAAAAAATGAATACATCTTTGAAGTGTACTGAGAGAGAAAAAAGGCTTAAAACCCATTTCTCAGAAGCTGAAATGGAAATTCTCAGTTACAATACCATGTCATCTGAGCAGAAGCTTCAACAGTTCTACTCTCTCTATCACAAGAATGTAAATTTGGAATAGACTGAATATTTGCTATCCTCCTAGGCAAAGGCATATAGTATGTAGGTTCAAGAATTGTTGCTTGTAATAAACTTGGAAGGCAGACAATGCCCTTAATGAATTTGTGACTTTAGACAAAAACTGGGAAAACAGAAGGTTGGAATTGTGAGTTGGTAAGCCATTGGCTAACATTGACTAGATACTACAAGAAAGAGATGCACTCAGAAATATTAGCTGCTTTGTAAGAAGAAAAGAGATACAGAGAATCCAGAAATTCTGGGCCTTCCAGGGCTGAGATGTGGAGCTATTTCTCAACTCCAACTAAAAAGTAAAAGTTAACACTTAAAAAATTTTGAGCCAAAAGGCAATTCAGCTTCAGCGTTGGTACAAAGATGTAAGACTAACTAGAGTTGGCTCCCAATAAATCCCTTCAAATGAAAATGATCCATGAAAAAGTAAATAAGGGCATAGCTCCTTCACAGATGCCTGATAAGATCAATGGACCAGTCAATTAATCTAGAAAGAAAAGCCTGTCTCAAGAAGAACTGTGTGTATGGTCATTGACCATAATGATGATGGACGTAAAATGAATAAAAAGCAAGATGGATTTTTGCAAAAAATAATTGCAGGAAAAAAAGAAGGGTAATTTACCAAAAAAACTAGAGCATTTTAAAAGAGAAAGGGCCATTGTCAATTACTGAGGTAGTAGCTGTAAATCAGAGCTTCTGGACCAACCAGAATACATGATAACTCTAAGAAAAAGAGACTATGTTGCTCTGAAATGTAAACTTACCTTTGGGACCCTAGTCTTTGATAAGCAAGAGGAGCCTGCCTCACTTCCAGGCAATGTATTTTCTCCAAAACTATGTTCTGATGTGGCCAAAAGGAATTATGGAAAAGAAAGGACTGGCCAGAAAGTGGAGCCAAAGACCACCAAGTACAGTATCCTGGGAGGCTACTTCCAGGAAATGAATTCATTTCTATTCAAGAGACATGCTTTTCCCCAAGACAGAAAGGTCCTCTTCATATCTGCCTAATGAGATTTTATAACTGCTCCCTCCACTCTTCTCCCTTCAAAATGATCATATTTATTGTGGCCATTCTTTTTCACACACCTCCCCCTCCCCATTTTTTTTCTTGGGTAAATGGGAGTAATACGTTGTCTTTTAAGTTCAGAGAACCCCACATCAAGGAAGCTTTATCTGGACTTGATAAAGTGACTGTCCTTTGAGCTTAATTCAGTGCCTAAATAGAACTCCTACGGTATGTTCCTTGGAGAAGTGCTGAGTGTGTATATTTTGCTTAATGAAGGGAGAGAACAAGAAGTTAGACTGTTGTGGGTTGCATTATCGTTCCCAGTTATATACAGTTTTCCCTTTGAGAGGATTGTATATGTGTCCCTACCCATCAGTACGTGACTTGCAAGGCTTTCCTAGGAAAGAGGTATTCCCTTTTCCACTGATTTCAGGCTTGGCTGCATTCAAGCAGAGCTCTAAGACTCTTCATTGTTCCCTCTCTGCCTCAAGAACAGTATGTTCTAAATTGAGACTTCTCCTTTGGCCTAGATTCCAGAAAAAAAGACACACGGAGCAGAGCGAAGCTGATCCCTGCAAAAGCTCAGCTGTGCCATAGCCAACATGTAACATGAACAAAATATGAAGACTTTGTTTTTGCAAGCCACTAAGAATTTAGGGCTTTTTGTTAACACAGCACAACCCACGGAAAGCTGACTGATACTGAAACTCTGTTCGTTGCTTTGACCAAACTGTAGTCTGAATTCTGTCATTTTTGGCCTTTTCTTTGGACCTGGCAGTCATATAGGTGTGTGAGGGGGAGATGACACCATAGATGGGATAATTATTGAGATGAATGGTCTTTGATAGAACTGGAAACCATCCTGTTTATGAAGAATCTACTCCTTGAAGGCTCTATATCATAATCCCACTCTACTTTCTGCTTGAGGGTGATAAGTGACAGAAAGTTCCATTTAAAATTTTGAATTTACACTAGGATGTACCAGCTGTGTTAAGTACTGCAGAGGTCATTGATACTATAGATCTGAACCTGTTTCTGCATAAACCTGGTGGTGGGCTCTGGGTACAGAGAAAGTTCTCATCATACAAGGGCATGTCAGGAAGAGAGAAATTACAATCTGAAGTTATCTGCCTCTCACAATGAATTTTATGTAACTATGACACCCAGAATATTGTACATGAGGAATAGAGTTGAATTTCTGGCCAACTTTAACCAATTTACCTGAGTGGACACCCTCTATTAAAACTGGTGGCTCAGCCTATAATCCTAGCACTTTGTGAGGCCGAGGCGAGTGGATTGCTTGAGCCCCTGGGTTTGAGACCAGCCCTGGCAACTTGGCAAGACCTTATCTCTACAATAAATCAAAAATTAGCCAGGCATGGTAACATGTGCCTGGAGTTCTGGCTACTTGGAAGGCTGAGGCAGAAGGATCACTGGAACCCAGCATGTCGATGCTGGGGTGACCGTGAGTGTGCCACTGCACTCCAGCCTGGGCAACGGAGTGAGAGTCCAATACACACACACACACACACACACACACACACACACACACACACACACACACACAAATGGATGGTTTTAGCAGAAGATGGTGCACTGGGAAAAAAATAAACAAAAAACCCCAGCAAATAAGTAGTGTTGAAGCCTAGGTTTCTATATTCTGTAGGTTTTATCCCTTTTTGGTCCAAGATGGTCACTGCATTTTGGGGGTTTTCTCATAATGCTAACATAATTTACTGGCTTGATGTTTAGAATATACACTTGGCCTGAACAGCTGGAGAGAGATGATAAGGCACCATTTCTGCTGCCTCATTGGTAGCTGGTGATATGTGCAGTAGTTGGTTCCAAGTAGTAGTCTAATTTCCAACAAAGCAATGTGTAAACACCCAGAAAGTTTCTCAGGAATACTCCTTTTACAAGTAAGAGTTGAAAGATGAAATCCAGAGGAGAGCTAAGTGTGAGCTCATCATAAGAATATGAGGGAGAAGCCCCCCAAAATGAAATTATCTTTTGGAGGGCAGGTTCTTTGTAGCACAGGCTTCTCCTACTAGGAAGTGGTCTAGGAACTCATTGGCAGCAGAGTACCAGCTAGCATTGTGGCGAGAGGCTGTGTTCCGCTTCAGTGAATTTTGTTTTTTGGAGATTCTTTCGATGTGTTTGCCTACGTCATGACGGGTGATTTAGGAGTGCACCTGCCCACACTATGCTGAGTATTCGACAGTTTTTTAAGCCAAAACAGCATGACCCGGTACCCTACTCTCCTTATTCATCCAACTTCACCCCAAGGGACTTTTTGTTTGTTTGTTTCCCCAGATTAAAAAAAGTCCTCAAAGGGAAACATTTTGCTGATGGGAAAGAGTTGAGAAAAAGCATGGCAGAAATGCTAAAAGGCATCAAAATCGACAAGTTCAAAAACCATTTGGAGCAATAGAAAAAGTCTGTTGTTGAATGTATTGCCTCAAATGGAGAGTACTTTGAAGTTAACTGAAGTTTAAACATGCAAAAATATACAATTTTTTTATACATAAATTTTGGGGTTTTGGGGTCCCCTTTCATATATAATGCTATTCTTTCCTAAAAGTGGTAATTTAAGGTTACTATTGAATTGGGCAATACTAGTCTGTCCAGAAGAGAGTCTATACCACTAAGTTCAGGCAAGACGACAGTAACATGACAGTATATTTACTGAGTTGTCATATTTCTTTGTAATTCATAGTCCAGCTCTCCACCATGGGCTAACATTCCTCTGAAATCTAACTAATTCAGTGTTTTCTTTTTATTGGGTGTCCTCTATGAATGGAGAACTGAGCTTTGAAGAACACAGTCCCTATTTTGAAGATGCTTAATACTTTTTCTGAATTTGTTCAGTCCTCAGTCAAAAAAACAAAAAGTTGTTTATGAATTAGAGATTCAAATCTTCTTGTGGTCAAATTGTACACTTAAAACCCTGGTTAAGATATTAATATTTTGATTAAAATGTGCCACCCTTGCTTATTCACCCTGTCTGCCCTTGTCTGCAAGACTTCTGGCAAGCTTCCTCCAAATGAATGGGTCTGGTCTGTGAAAAGATAGAAACATTTACATTCCCAGGGCTCTGTTCTCTTGGCTAATGCTTGACCTTTGTTGAGCATCTTAAGTGTCAAAGATATAAAAATAGCCTGGCATTTACATAGCACCTCTCTCTACTCAGCTCAGCGAGCTCATTGTTCCAGGAATTCTTGCTGGCATTTTACTCATCAGTGTCTCCTCCTGCCCCTTATTCTAGGACCTAATTTTATTATACCAATTTTCTTTCTTTCTTTCTTTCTTTCTTTCTTTCTTTCTTTCTTTCTTTCTTTCTTTTTTTCTGAGTTGGAGTCTCATTATGTTGCCCAAGCTAGAGTGCAGTGGCTCGCTCACAGCCACCGCAGCCTCAACCTGCTGGGCTTAGGCATTTTCTTATATTAAGAACGTAGAGGATGGGGCAAGATGGCGATGGCATAGGTGAACTGGTGAGATTCTCTGAACGTGAGTTCCCAAAAAGGCTATTACTTCTCTACCCCCAGCCCCCAGCCCACCACCAACTGTGCTGGGGTCAGGCCCAGGAACTTCAGTCCCACGCAAGGCCAGATATTGCGCCGCCCCCCCCCACTGCTGCCGTTCTACTCATGTGAGGAAGTCTCCAGTCCCAGCCCCCTCCAGATCCCTCCCTGGCTGCGTTGTCTCCAGCCCGGCACCCGGCACCACTGGTCACACAGGGAGGCTCTGAGTGCCCGCCCCTCAGAGACACCGGTCCCATTCTTGGCTGAAGTACTCTGTAGGGTCCCAGCGTCACTCTCGCTGCCCACAGTCTGCCCTTTGGAACTTTGGAGCTCTGGAGCTCCGTGTCCACCCTGGCTGAGGCACTCAGCGTGAGACCCCAAGCCGGAAGACCCAGACAAATGGAGAAAAACAGATCTGTTTAAACTGCTTCGCCATTTTCCAGGCAGAGACTTCCATTGCCCCGCCCACCTAGCAACAAACTTTACCTCATTTCCTAAGGCCAGATATTGCAGTGTGTGGGGAAGTTTTGGGTCCCTGCTCCCTCCGGCCCTCTCCCCGGCTGCATTGTCTCCAGCCCGGCACCAGGCACCGCCGGTCACACAGGGAGGCTCTGGGCGCCCGCCCCTCAGGGACACCGGTCCCATTCCTGGCTGAAGTACCCTGTGGGGGGCCCAGAGCCACTCTTGCTGCCCACTACCTGCCCTTTGGAGCTTTGGAGCTCTGGAGCTCTGGGCCCACCCTGCCTGAAGCACTTAGCGCGTGACCCCAAGCTTGGGGACCCAGACAAGCTGAGAGAAATGGATCTGCAAAAACTGCCTTGGCCATTCTCCAGGCAGAGACTTCCATTGCCCTGCCTACCTATCAACAAACCCCACCTCGGTTCCTAAGGGACCAAGACTACATACTGCTGCAAGGACAGATTGTAAGGCAGAGGGAAATAGGTTCCAGTGTGCTCATACACCTGTTC
>NW_007032695.1:0-4687 GCF_000164805.1 Carlito syrichta | reverse complement strand
TCTGAGGCACTCAGTGCGAGACCCCAAGCCGGGGGACCCAGACAAGTGGAGAAAAACAGATCTGGGTAAACTACCTTGCTATTCTCCAGGCAGAGACTACCATTGCCCCACCCACCTATAAACAAACTTTACCTCAGTTCCTAAGGCAACAGCGCGAAACAGGAGACAAAGCCCCACCCCTATGCTGCAACGAAAAACAAAAGGGAGAGGCTGGAATCGGAGATCACAGAAGTGACTCTAGTCTGATCGCTTATTTTGACTTATGATTTTATCATTGAAACTGTTGGTCTAGATTACGTTTGGTGTTTACCTTCTGACTTATACTGTTTCTTGATTTTTTTGGCCTATCTCTGTGTAGCTATCAGTATTCTTTAGGGGATCTTTCTTACCTGTCTTTTTTCACTTCTTCCCAGTCCTGTGTCTCTCTCTCATCTGATAGTTGGTATGTATATCTGTTCTCCCTCTCGCACTTCTCTCTTTTGCTTATTTTGACTTATGATTTTATCATTGTAACTGTTGGTTTAGATCACGTCTGTTGTTTACCTTCTGATCTACACTGTTTCTCGATTTTATTGACCTGTCTCTGTGTAGCTATCAGTACTCCTTAGGGAATCTTTCTTACGTGTCTTTCTTCACTTCTTCCCGGCCCTGTGACTCTTTCTCACCTGATAGCTGGTATGTATATCGGTTATCCCTCTCGTACTTCTCTCTTTCGCTTATTTTGACTTATGATTTTATCATTGTAACTGTTGGTTTAGATCACATTTGTTGTTTACCTTCTGACTTACACTGTTTCTCGATTTTATTGCCCTGTCTCTATGTAGCTATCAGTACTCTTCAGGGAATCTTTCTTACGTGTCTTCCCAGCCCTGTGTCTCATTTTCACCTGATAGTTGGTATGTATATCTGTTTTCCCTCACACACTTCTCTCTTTCTAACTCCCTATTGACCCCCCCCTTCCTCCATTATTTTCCTCTTCTATATGCCCCCTTTTTAAATCTAGGGACCAAGACTGCATACTGCTGAATAGACAGACTGTAAAGCAGAGGGAAAAGTGAACAAAGACAGAAGACCCTCATAAGGAAGAACAGGTCATTGCAGAAGAGAAATAAAAGCAACCCCACCTTCTCTCAAAAACAAAATTGAAGAGGGGGAGGAAAGGGGGGGAGGGAGAAAAATCTACAGAAATGAAGAAAAACCAAAAGGAGAGTATGGGTCTCTCCCAGATGCCTGGGAGAGCAGACACTGAGAAATCTGACTTTGGAATGCAAACAATGAAAAGTCCCCAGAATGAAGGGTCTCAAACTGCAAATGTAGATATCAAAACAATAATGGAGAGATTAAAAAGAATTGAGGAGACGCAAGAAGAAACTAGGAAGAAGCTGATATCTGAGATTACAGTAATAAAGAATACTGTGAATGAAATAAATAACAAATTGATAAGCATGGAAAGTAGAATTACCCAAGCAGAAGAATCTCAGAGCTTGAGGACCAAAATATAGAAATAACCCAAACTCTTAAAAACACAGAAAATAAGCTCAAAAAGACAGAACAGAACCTTCAAGAGATGAGTGACTACCTCAAGAGGCCTAACCTAAGAATAATCGGACTCCCTGAGGCAGAAAGAGAAACAGAGACCACATTGGAACAAACTTTCCATGAGATCATCAAGAAAACTTACCTTACCTAATCAGATACAAAAATTCAAACACAAGAGATTCAGAGAACCCCCGCAAGACAACAAATGAGAAGACCAACTCCTAGACACATAATAATTTGCCTAAATAAAGAAGGCACAAAAGAAAAAATCCTAAAGGCAGCAAGAGAAAAAGGTCAGGTCACCTACCATGGAAGACCAATCAGAATAGCAGCAGATTTATCTGCAGAAACCCTGCAGGCTAGGAGAGCTTGGAGCCCTATCTTCAAAGTCCTAAAAGATAAACAATTTCAACCAAGAATAACCTACCCGGCCAAGTTAAGCTTCATCAGTGAGGGAGAATTAAAATCTTTCCCAGATATCCAATCCCTAAGAACTTATGCAGCCACAAAACCATCTCCACATGAAACACTTAAGAAAGTACTAAACACAGAAGAAAAGGGAAAAAGAACAACATTCTTCACAAAAGTACAGGGAAAAGAATAAAATATACACGAACCAACCCCAAAACCAAAAGAAAGACAAAAAAGAAAAAACCAAGTGGAAGAACAACAACTCAATAAGAACTCCATGATAGGGACGAACTCTCACATTTCAATAATTAGTCTGAATGTGAATGGACTAAACGCACCACTGAAAAGACATAGAATGACAAAATGGATAAAATATCACCAGGCAACAATATACTGCCTTCAAGAGACCCATCTCACTAGAAAGGACATACACAGACTCAAAGTAAAGAGGGTGGGAAACAAATTTTCAGGCGAATGGAACACAAAAGAAAGGAGGAGTTGCGACCCTAATTTCAGACAAAATACCATTTAAGCTATCAAAAATTAAAAAGATACAGAGGGCCACTATATAATGATAAAAGGTCACTCCATCAACAAGAAATATCTATCCTAAACATATATGCACCCAACATAGGCGCGCCAACATTCATAAAGCAAATTCTAGGAAAATAAAGAAAAGACATTGACTCTAACACCATAATAACTGGGGACTTTAATACACCACTCACAACCTTAGACAGATCATCAGGACAAAAAATCAGCAAGGAGATCCAGAACCTCAATGACACTAAAAACCAAATGGACTTAATTGATACCTATAGAACACTACATCCAAAGACCACAGAATACACATTCTACTCATCACCACATGGAACATATTCTAAGATCGACCACATAATTGGACACAAATCAAGTATAAGCAAATTTAAAAGGACTGAAATTCTACCATGCACCTTCTTGGACCACAGTGGAATAAAAATAAACATTGACGCCAACAAAGTCCCCCCAAAACCCACAAAGACATGGACACTAAACAGCATGATGCCAAATAACTCCTGGGTCAATGATGACATCAAAACAGAGATCAAAAGATACCTGGAAACAAATGAATATGAAGAAACATCTTACCAAAATCTCTGGGATGCCCTGAAAGCTGTAGTAAGCGGGGAATTTATATCCCTACAAACACACATGAAGAAAATGGAAGGAACAGAAATTGACAACCTAACAAGCCACCTAAAGAAGCTGGAAAAGCAAGACCACAAAAACCCTAATTTCAACAGAAGAATCCAGATCACCAAAATAAAAGCCCAAATCCAGGACATAGAAGACAAAAAGATAATACAAAAAATCAATGAAACAAAAAGCTGGTTCTTCGAAAGGGTAAACAAGATTGATGTTTCGCTAGCTAGACTGACCAAGAAAAAATGAGAAAAAAACCAAATAAGCACAATCAGAAACACAAAAGATGAAGTCACATCTGACCCTGAAGAAATACAAAAGATCATTAGAGACTACTACGTACACTTGTATGGAAACAAACTTGAAAACCTTAAGGAAATGGAAGACTTTCTGACATCACACAACCTACCTAGGTTGGAACAAGAAGAAATTGAGACCCTAATTAAACCAATAACATCAAAGAACCGACTACGTAATAAGAAACTTCCTACCAAAAAAAAGCCCTGGTCCAGATGGCTTTCCAGCAGAATTCTACAAGACATTTAAGGAGGAGCTGATACCAATCCTACTGAAGGTATTCCAGGCGATTGAAAAAGATGGAACTCTCCCCAAATCATTTTACGAAGCCAACATCACATTGATACCTAAGCCAGGTAAAGATCCAGCAAAGAAAGAGAACTACAGGCCAATATCTTTGATGAACATAGATGCTAAAATTGTCAACAAGATCCTAGCAAACCGGATTCAGCAATACATCTCAAAAATCATCCATCATGACCAAGTAGGCTTCATTCCTGAGATGCAAGGCTGGTTCAACATTTGTAAAACCATAAATGTTATTAAATACATCAACAGATGTCAAAACAAAAACCACATGATTACATCATTAGATGCAGAAAAAGCTTTTGATAAAATCCAGCACCCCTTCTTGATAAAAACCCTTGAACATCTAGGTATACGGGGAACATACCTCAAAATAGTAAAAGCCATCTACGAGAAACTCACAGTAAGCATACTCCTAAATGGACAAAAATTAGAACCATTTCCCCTGAAAACTGGAACAAGACAAAGATGCCCACTCTCACCTCTCCTGTTCAACATAGTATTGGAAGTCCTGACTCGAGCAATCAGAGAAGAGAAGGCAATCAGTGGTATCCAAATAGGAAAAGAGGAAGTCAAGTTATCTCTCTTTGCAGACGACATGATTGTATACCTTGAAAACCCGAGAGAATCTGTCACAAACCTCCTTACACTGATAAAGACCTTTGGCAAAGTCTCAGGATAATAAATGTACAAAAGACAACCGCATTTCTCTACACCAATAATAAGCAAGCAGAAACCCAAATAAAAAACACAATTCCATTCACAATAGCCAAAAAAAAATTGAAATACCTTGGCATCTTCCTAACCAGAGACGTGAAAGACCTTTACAAGGAAAACTACAAAACACTGCTCAAAGAAGTCAAAGTTGACACAAACAAATGGGAAAATATCAATTGCTCATGGATTGGAAGAATCAACATTGTGAAGATGTCCATCTTACCTAAGGCAATCT
>NW_007032694.1:0-3184 GCF_000164805.1 Carlito syrichta | reverse complement strand
TAAATTAACTAACTGATTTAACTTGCCAACCCAACTACTTAGCTAGCTGACTTAACTGGCTGACTTAACTAGTTAACTAGGTTACTTACTACGTGAATTAAATAGTTAGCTAACTATTTAACTAGCTGAATAACCAGCTGACTTAACTAATTAGCTAACTAGTTAAGTAGAAGATTAAGTATCTGAATTAAATAGTTTGCTAACTAGTGAGCTCTCTGACTTAGCTAGCTGACAATTAGCTAGCTAGCCAGCAGACTTGGCTAGCTTACTTAACTAATTGGCTAATCAAGTACTAGCTGATATAACAAGTTGGTTAATTAGTTATATAACTGTTTCAAGTAGTTTGTAAACGAGTTAAATAGCTGACATAACTAGTTGTTTAACGAGTTAGCTAGGTGACTTAATTTGTAGGCTGACGAGTTGGCTGATTAGTTTGCTGGTTTAACACGTTGGCTTACTACTTGGCCGACTTGTTAAGTAGCTGGAAGACTAGTCAGCCGACTATTTAGCTGGGTTAACAAGTTGACTGATGAATTGACCAACTAGTTAGCTCAGTTAAATAGTTGACTGGCTAGATTGCTGCCCTAACTAGTTGATCGACTGGTTGGCCAAATATTTAGCTGTCCTAACTAGTCTCCCGAATAATTAGCTTACCTACCTTGTCAACTGATGAGTTGACCCACTAGTCAGCCGAATGGTTAGCTTACTTAATTAGTGGGCTAACTAGTAAGCCGACAGTTTAGCTGACTTAACTAGTCGGTGGGAGAGTGAGCTGACACGTCAGCTGAATTAACTAGTCGGCCAGTGGATCAGCCTACGTGTGCTCTGCTTTTAGTAGTCAGCCGGCGAATGAGCTTACCAGTGAGCTGACTTTAATAGTCAACTGGTGAGCATACGACTAGTTAGCTGATCTGTGGACCTTCGAGCCATCTGACAAGTTAGATGACATGTTGGCTGGCGAGTGAGCAGACTAGTTTCCTGACAGGTTTGCACATGAGCGAGCCTACTATTTAGCTAGCCTGATGGAAAACGAGGGAGCCCACTAGATAGCTGACCAGTTAGCTGAGTTTCTAGCTGACTAGTTAGCTAAGAAACTAAATGATGTGCAAGCTGATTTAACTAACTAGCTGACTAGCTAGCTGGCCATCTAGCTAACATAACTAACTGGCAAACAAGCTATCTAGCTGTATAGCTAGCTGACTTAACTATCTAGGTAACTGACTAGTTAGCTGGCTAGCTGAATTAACTCTCAAGCTGACTAGCTACCTGACTAGCTAGCAGACTTAACTAACAAGCTGACTAGGAACCTGAGTAGCTAGCTGACTTAACAAGATAGCTGAATATTTAGCTGACTTGCTAGCTGACTTAACTACTAGCTGGCTAGCTACCTGTTTTAACAAGCTGACTAGCTAGTTGGTTGGCTAGCTGGCTAGCGAGCTGACTTAACTAACTAGCTGCATTGTTGGCTAGATGGCTAGACAGCTGGCTTAACTAGCTGGCTACCTGACTGGCTAGATGCCTAGGCTGCCAGCTAGCTAGCTAGTGGGCTCGTCACCTGGCTAGCCAGCTGGTTTAAATAACCAGCTGCCTGGCTGTACAATGGGATAGACAGCCGGCTTAACTAGCCAGCCACCCTGCTGGTCAACCGGCTAGTGAGCTGCTTAACTAACTGGCCACCTACCTGACCAGCTTGCTAACCTGCCGGCCTAACTTGCCAGCAACCTAGCTATTAGGTCGGCTAGCCATCTGACTTATCTAGATGACTTAACTAGATGGCCTGCTTTCTAGCCAGTTGAAATAAAAAGCTTGCTACATAGCTAGTTAGCTGACTATCCAGCAGAATATCTAGGTGACTTATCTAGCTAGTCTGCTGTCTAGACAGCTGACTTAAAAAGCAAGCTACATAGGTAGCCAGTGGGCTAGTCAGATGAATTCATCATTTAAGTATCTAGCCAGCTGGCTAGAGAGCTGACATAACTAGGTAGCTACCAAGCTAGCATGTTGGCTTGCCAAATGACTTAGTTAGCTAAATTAACTAGCTAGCCAGCTGACTAGCAAGCTGACTTAATTGACTAGCACCTAGCTAGCCAAAAACTAGCCAGCTGACTTAACTAGCTGACTTAAAGAAGAAGCCAGCTGGATAGCCAGCACACTTAACTAGCTAGTTACCTAGCTAGACACCTAGATAGCCAACTGACTAAACTAGCTGCCATATGTAGACGCCTTATGGCTAACCAGCAGACTTAACTAGCTACCTACCTACATAGCCCGCTGGCTTGCCACCTGACTTAACTACTAACTACCTAGCTAACCTGTATGCCAGCCAGCTGACTTAACTAGTTGACTTATCTAGCTAGCCAGCTGGCTAGCCAGCTGACTTAACTAACTGAATTAACTAGCCAGCCAGCTGACTTAACTGAGTTGACTTAACTACCTAGCTACAAAGCTAGCCAGCTTATTTAACTAGCTGTTTTACCTAGATAGCTATCATATAGCTAGCTGACTTAAATAGCTGACTTCACTAACTAGATAGCTGACATATCTAGCTGACATAACTAGCTAACTTCCTAGCTAGCCAGCTGACTTAACTAGCTGAAATAACTAGTGAACCAGCTGGCTGCCCCTCTGACCTAACTAGCTTTTTAACTAGCTAGCAAGCTGGCTAGACAACTGACTTAACGTGCTGACTTAATTAGCTACTGAACTGCTTAGCCAGCTGACTAAACTAGCTGAATTAACTACTGTCAGCTGGATAGCCAGATGACTTAATTGCCTAGCTACCTTGCTAGCCAGCAGCCTTGTCACCTGACTTAACTAGCTGACTTAACTAAGTAGCCAGTTGTTTAGCCAGCACACTTAACTAGCTATCTACCTAGACAGCTGGAAAGCCAGCTGACTTAACTAGCTGGCATAACTAGATAGCCTGATCGCTAGCCAGCTGACTTAACTAGCTACCTACCTACATAGCCCTCTGGCTTGCCAGCTGACTTAACTACCTAACTACCTAGCTAATTTGCTGGCCAGCGAGCTGATTAACTACGTGACATAACTAGCTAACCAGCGGACTAGCCAGCTGACTTAACTAGATAAATACCCTGATAGGCAACTGCCTAGAATACTGACTGACTAACTCACTTAACTAGCCAGCCAGCTGACATACTGACTGACTTAACTAGCTAGCTAC
>NW_007032693.1:0-1248 GCF_000164805.1 Carlito syrichta | reverse complement strand
GCTATAAGGGTAAACAAAAAAAGTAGTTGAAGTGCTCCACTCAGAAATAAACTTGCTTCCTTTCTTTCCTTACCTATGACACACTCTAGATGACTAAGTAATCTGAATAAAATGTGATTGCTTTCTGATAGATTAAAAAATAGTTTAAATCAACATCGTTTATGAGTTTTATCCTAGCCCCAATTTAAACTGGAATATGAAATTGAATACTCTCCTCACAGTAAATATTTTATAGGTCTTTGCCACAAATTTTCTATGCACAAGGTTACAGGAGTATCTAAAGAAATGTTTTTTGAGAATAAAATTAATTGCCTTTTGATGCAATTAAAGTAACAGGCAGAGTGAGTCACTGCAATTACATTACTCTTAAATTAAAACGTAAATACAAGTGTGGTGCAGGGTCTCCCTGTCTCAGATGACACTCTCCGACGTCAGTTCCTGGCTCAGCCCTCATGGCTGGTGCTGGGTGTTTATTAAGGGGCTGGTGGCCCTTGGCAGAGGGTGAGCTGCTGCACACACCCGAGCCATCAAATTGACATGGCCCATGCAGATGGCTCCATCCCGTTCATGGAAGCAGACAGGTCCCAGTTGGCCGGGACAAACATTTCAGTCATCCCTTAGAAAGTATCACTTTCAAAAGCTCGATTAAAAGATTATCTGTGTATAATATATCTGGGTTTACAAGGCATTCGGATTTCATCATTTCCAATTCCCAGTCCCCCAAACGAGCATGCTTACATTTGACATCACAAGTCGCCAGCCCACGAGGATTTTCCTTTGGTTTCCTCAAATGCTAATTATGTAACAAGTCTCATTCAGTTCATATGATTCACTTGAGCAGTAGGTACTTCGTTTACATTCAACAGTCAAAAGGGATGTGAAGCCTCTCTTATTCCTCCAAAACAATCATGCTGTGTGCCCAGCTCCTTTGTGTGCAGTGTTCACATCCACCAGCACTGTGAGTGAGATCGGACTCAGAGCCACCACCAGCAGGTCTGTTCTGTCCTGTGAATACAGAGGATGAGTATTAAGTCATTCGCTCACCAGCACAACTTGAGCAGATTTCTATATGCCTGTGAGAGTAGCCTCCAACTAAGAATGCACGCCGAAACTCTGACTGCCCCAAATGCTAATAAATGCATTGGACCAGGATCTGGTTGAAGTGGTGTGTTTTCAAACCCTTTAGCTCTCATGGATAAGAGCAAAGGTTATTTTGTGTCTGAAAACAAACATATTTCTGGAATCATT
>NW_007032692.1:0-4374 GCF_000164805.1 Carlito syrichta | reverse complement strand
TGGCACTGAGTGTGCGTGCTGTCATTCCTCCTTTACACTTGTTCCCTTTCGTGTATCTTACGCTCTACAGGGTGACTGCTTTGGCGTGCGGCTTGTCAACCTCTCCCATGCGGGAATGCTCATCTCCCCTGTGCCACAATGAGGGATCTGAGACATTCACAGTTACTTGTGGGAAGGCATTATGTGTGACCCGGGGGAATTCTGAATTGCTCTTTCTTGACACCTTCTCCTGTCAGGGAAAGCAATGAGACTGTGGATTGCTGGTGGGAGTGGCCTTTCTTAGGCCTGGGGTGCACGGGCACCTTCCTGGCTTAAGTCTGTGCCCAATGTGTGCTGCAGTGTCACCTCTTTGCTGTGACTATCATTCTTCATTGCCGCCTGCTGTAATACCTCATTCTCACTCTTTCCCCTTGATTTGTGTTCCTTTCCATAGAGGGCCTTTGCGTACGAGCGTGAAACCTCGGTTTTTCACGGAGAGAAATCTGCAAGACATAGTGCCGCAATGAGTGACACAAGTGTTCCACAGTCACGAGCAGGATAGCATTGTGTGTGGATGGGGAGAATTCTAAGTTGTTTTTCCCTATGGCGTTTAAACCTAATAAGGACTACCAAGGCTGTGCCGTTTTCATTGCTGAGTAAGCACGGAGAGCCTCTGTTACACTGGGGGTGAAGCTGGGTCTTCCTGGGGACACGCTATTGAATCCTGCGCTGCACTGCACTTATTGGCAGTCTGTATACACTGACTTTGTGCGTGCTCTCCTCCCTGATTCTCCAGCTCTCCTGTATATGCACTACTCTAGGCTGGGAACATTTGGAGACAACAGTGCAACTTCTGCTGCTGCACTGACTGGATCCAGATCTCCACAGCCATGGGTAGCCAAGCATGCTTCATTCAGCGGAGAATGCTGAAAAGTTTTCTCTTTTGACACGGGCGTCTCACACGGAATACAATGGCTCTGCGGGTTCATTTGCCAACGAGGCCCGAGAGCCATTGTTTGCTTTCCGGAAAACAACAGTCTTCCATGGGAGACATTCCTCCAAACGGCACGTCACTGAATGGGGGGGCAACAAGTATTATAGTGGCTTGGTCTTTGGCGTGACGCCTGATTCTCCCTGTTTTTCAGCGTGTATTATCCTACATTGAATGCAAAGGCCTAGCAGAGCTGTATGCAACGTTTCCTGTATACAAAGTGCACAACTCCATGGTGCCACACTGAGCGACATGACCGGTTCGCTGTCATCTTTGGGAAAGCATGATTTGTTCACCTACTGAATTCTAAAGTGTTTTTGATTTGACCTGTCCGTCTCCTATCCAAAGCCATTGCTCTTCCGTTGGCATTTACGAGGAAGAGCTGACAGGCTTGGCTTGCTGGCTGTGAGTGTGCATCAGCTTGGGAAATGCTGTGTCAAATGTTGACTGCATTGTGATGTATTTTCCAGTAGTTTGATTCTTGTGTGCTGTACGGTGTAATACACGATTCTCAAGGTACGGCTTGAATGAGCATAGCCGAGCATGTTATGTCGATACTTCACATGTAGGAATGAGCATGTCAATGGTGTCAGACTGAGTGAAATGAGTGCTACACACTCACTTGTAGAAAAGCAGTGCTTGCCTTCTGTTTGAGCCCTGAAACGTTTTACCCCTTGGCGTTTCTCTAGGCTAGGAAATGCAGTCACTCTCGCGTTGGCCTTGCTGAATAAGCGTAGACGGCCTCTGTGAGGCTTGTTGTGCATGTGCATCTTCCCGGGGAAGGAGCTTTGCAAAATGTGCAGCGCTCTTTAGGGGCTATCTATGTTATTCTCACTTGGTGCATGCTGCAACACATGAGTCTGAGTCTCGCGGTTTTCTTCTCATTTGGACTTCGGCTGTGCAGAGCGCCTCTGTTTGAACTAAGAGTTCTCTCATGGGACACGCTTTGCCCATGTGCAGCTCTACGCTGCCACCCAGGGGGCGATGGGAACCCCACAGTGGAGCAAGAAGGCATTACTTGGTGAATTCCCTGGGTGCATTCTGAAATGTTTCTCCCTTTCAAATTTTTGTGTGGGAGGATACACAATTGCTCTGCCAAACGCATTGACGGAAAAGAGCTGACTGCCTTGGTGGTGCTTGTTTTGAATGTCCATTTCCCTTGGAAAGTGCTGTGTGAGAAGTGTGCTGCACTGTGAGGTTCTGGCACTGAGTGTGCGTGCTGTCATTCCTCCTTCCCACTTGTTCCCTTTCGTGTATCTTACGCTCTACAGGGTGACTGCTTTGGCGTGCGGCTTGTCAACCTCTCCCAAGCGGGAATGCTCATCTCCCCTGTGCCACAATGAGGGATCTGAGACATTCACAGTTACTTGTGGGAAGGCATTATGTGTGACCCGGGGGAATTCTGAATTGCTCTTTCTTGACACCTTCTCCTGTCAGGGAAAGCAATGAGACTGTGGATTGCTGGTGGGAGTGGCCTTTCTTAGGCCTGGGGTGCACGGGCACCTTCCTGGCTTAAGTCTGTGGCCAATGTGTGCTGCAGTGTCACCTCTTTGCTGTGACTATTATTCTTCATTGCCGCCTGCTGTAATACCTCATTCTCACTCTTTCCCCTTGATTTGTGTTCCTTTCCATAGAGGGCCTTTGCGTACGAGCGTGAAATCTCCGTGTTTCACGGAGAGAAATCTGCAAGACATAGTGCCGCAATGAGTGACACAAGTGCTCCACAGTCACGAGCAGGAGAGCATTATGTGTGGATGGGGAGAATTCTAAGTTGTTTTTCCCTATGGCGTTTAAACCTAATAAGGACTACCAAGGCTGTGCCGTTTTCATTGCGAGTAAGCACGGAGAGCCTCTGTTACACTGGGGGTGAAGCTGGGTCTTCCTGGGGACACGCTATTGAAGCCTGCGCTGCACTGCACTTCATTGGCAGTCTGTATACACTGGCTTTGTGCGTGCTCTCCTCGCTGATTCTCAGAGCTCTCCTGTATATGCACTATACTAGGCGGGGAGCATTTGGTGACCAGAGTGCAACTTCAGCTGCTGCACTGACTGGATCCAGATCTCCACAGCCATGGGTAGCCAAGCATGCTTCATTCAGCGGAGAATGCTGAAAAGTTTTCTCTTTTGACACGGGCGTCTCACACGGAATACAATGGCTCTGCGGGTTCATTTGCCAACGAGGCCCGAGAGCCATTGTTTGCTTTCCGGAAAACAACAGTCTTCCATGGGAGACATTCCTCCAAACGGCACGTCACTGAATGGGGGGGCAACAAGTATTATAGTGGCTTGGTCTTTGGCGTGACGCCTGATTCTCCCTGTTTTTCAGCGTGTATTATCCTACATTGAATGCAAAGGCCTAGCAGAGCTGTATGCAACGTTTCCTGTATACAAAGTGCACAACTCCATGGTGCCACACTGAGCGACATGACCGGTTCGCTGTCATCTTTGGGAAAGCATGATTTGTTCACCTACTGAATTCTAAAGTGTTTTTGATTTGACCTGTCCGTCTCCTATCCAAAGCCATTGCTCTTCCGTTGGCATTTACGAGGAAGAGCTGACAGGCTTGGCTTGCTGGCTGTGAGTGTGCATCAGCTTGGGAAATGCTGTGTCAAATGTTTACTGCAGTGTGATGTATTTTCCAGTAGTTTGATTCTTGTGTGCTGTACGGTGTAATACACGATTCTCAAGGTACGGCTTGAATGAGCATAGCCGAGCATGTTATGTCGATACTTCACATGTAGGAATGAGCATGTCAATGGTGTCAGACTGAGTGAAATGAGTGCTACACACTCACTTGTAGAAAAGCAGTGCTTGCCTTCTGTTTGAGCCCTGAAACGTTTGACCCCTTGGCGTTTCTGTAGGCTAGGAAATGCAGTCACTCTCGCGTTGGCCTTGCTGAATAAGCGTAGACGGCCTCTGTGAGGCTTGTTGTGCATGTGCATCTTCCCGGGGAAGGAGCTTTTCAAAATGTGCAGCGCTCTTTAGGGGCTATCTATGTTATTCTCACTTGGTGCATGCTGCAACACATGAGTGTGAGTCTCGCGGTTTTCTTCTCATTTGGACTTCGGCTGTGCAGAGCGCCTCTGTTTGAACTAAGAGTTCTCTCATGGGACACGCTTTGCCCATGTGCAGCTATACGCTGCCACCCAGGGGGGGATGGGAACCCCACAGTGGAGCAAGAAGGCATTACTTGGTGAATTCCCTGGGTGCATTATGAAATGTTTCTCCCTTTCAAATTTTTGTGTGGGAGGATACACAATTGCTCTGCCAAACGCATTGACGGAAAAGAGCTGACTGCCTTGGTGGTGCTTGTTTTGAATGTCCGTCTCCCTTGGAAAGTGCTGTGTGAGAAGTGTGCTGCCCTGTGAGGTTCTGGCACTGAGTGTGCGTGCTGTCATCCTCCT
>NW_007032691.1:7670-8640 GCF_000164805.1 Carlito syrichta | reverse complement strand
TCTTCTCTCTTAAGTCCTGTGGGTTCGGGTTTGTACAGGAATTGGGATGCCCAGTTCTGATTCCATGAGAGTATTTCCTTCCTTTTCTAAGGTTCTTATGGTTTGAAGGTTTTTACATTAGGTCTCTGATCCATTTGGAGTTTAACCTTTGTGCATGGGGATAGATAGGGGTCCTGTTTCAATCTTTTGCATGTGGTCAGCCAATTATCCCAGCACCATTTACTGAATAGGTTCTCCTCTCCCCATTGGTAGGTGGTGGGCGCTTTGTCGAAGATGAGTTGGTTGAAAAATTGAGGTTTTGCTTCTGGAATCTCAATTCTGTTCCATTGATCTATATGCCTGCTCCTATAACAATACCAAGCTGTTTTGATGATTGTAGCTTTATAGTAAATTTTGAAGTCTGGTATTGTGATACCACCTGCTTTGTTTTTTTTGCTGAGGATTGTTCTGGCTATTCTTGGATGTTTGTGTTTCCATATGAATTCCTGTGTTGTTTTTTCTAGGTCTGAGAAGAATGTTGTTGGTAATTTAATGGGTATTGCATTGAATTTGTAGATTGCCTTAGGTAAGATGGACATCTTCAAAATGTTGATTCTTCCGATCCATGAGCATGGGATATTTTTTCATTTGTTCATGTCAGCTTTGATTTCTTTGAGCAGTGTTTTGTAATTTTCATTGTAAAGGTCTTTCATGTCTCTGGTTAGGAAGATGCCAAGGTATTTCATTTCTTTTGTGGCTATTGTGAATGGAACTGTGTTTTTTATTTGGGTTTCTGTTTGTTTATTATTGGTGTAGAGAAATGCGATTGTCTTTTGTACATTTATTTTGTATCCTGAGACTTTGCTAAATGCTTTTATCAATGTAAGGAGGCCTTTGACAGATTCTCTTGGGTTTTCAAGGTACACCATCATATCATCTGCCTGGAGAGATAAGTTGACTTCCTCTTTTCCTATTTGAATACCTCTGATGA
>NW_007032691.1:5650-6726 GCF_000164805.1 Carlito syrichta | reverse complement strand
AAAGTCCTCCATTTCCTTCTGGTTTTCAAGTTTGTTTCCATACAAGTGTACGTAGTAGTCTCTAATGATCTTTTGTATTTCTTCAGGGTCAGATGTGACTTCATCTTTTGTGTTTCTGATTATGCTTATTTGATTTTTTTCTCGTTTTTTCTTGGTCAGTCTAGCTAGGGGACCATCAATCTTGTTTACCCTTTCAAAGAACCAGCTTTTTGTTTCATTGATTTTTTGTATTATCTTTTTGTCTTCTATGTCCTGGATTTGGGCTTTTATTTTGGAGATCTGGATTCTTCTGCTGAAATTAGGGTTTTTGTGGTCTTGTTTTCCAGCTTCTTTAGGTGGCTTGTTAAGTTGTGAATTTCTGTTCCTTCCATTTTCTTCATGTGTGTTTGTAAGGATATAAATTCCCCTCTTACTACAGCTTTCAGGGCATCCCAGAGATTCTGGTAAGATATTTCTTCATTTTCATTTTTTTCCAGGTATCTTTTGATCCCTGTTTTGATTTTGTCATTTTCCTAGGAGTTGTTTAGCATCATGCTGCTTAGTGTCCATGTCTTTGTGGGTTTTGGGGGGACTTTGTTGGTGTTAATGTTTATTTTTATTCCACTGTGGTCCTAGAAGGTGTTTAGTAGAATTTCGGTCCTTTTAAATTTGCTTATGCTTGATTTATGGCCAAGTATGTGGTCGATCTTAGAATATGTTCCATGTGGTGATGAGTAGAATGTGTATTCTGTGGTCTTTGGATGGAGTGTTCTATAGGTATCAATTAAGTCCATTTGGTCCAAAGTACATTGAGGTTCCGGATCTCTTGCTGATTTTTTGACCTGATGATCTGTCTAGGATTGTGAGTGGGGTATTAAAGTCCCCAGTTATGATAGTGGTAGAGTCAATATATTTCTTTAGTTTTCCAAGAAATTGCTTTATGAAAGTTGGCGCATCTATGTTGGGTGCATATATGTTTAGGATAGATATTTCTTGTTGGTCGATTGAGCCTTTTATCATTATGTAGTGGCCTTCTGTATCTTTTTTGATTTTTAATAGCTTAAAGGGTATTTTGTCTGAAATTAAGATTGCTACTC
>NW_007032691.1:0-4141 GCF_000164805.1 Carlito syrichta | reverse complement strand
GGACAGTTCAGATAACCTTCCTTTCAGCAGTTTGGTCTATGTCTTTATCAAGCTTGTTTCTCCTGTTTCGCTCTTGTTACCTTGAATCACCAGCAGGTGGTGCTATCTCATCTGCTCACCCCAGAGGGGGTGGGGCCGGACAGGAACAAGATGGCTGCCTGCCTCCTAGCAGGCAACAGGAGCACCACGCCGGGCAGGCAGGACAGGACAGTCTCGGACACAGGATAGGTGGCAGCGATCCCAGCAGATCTTCCCTGAAGCGGTTGGCTGTGGATCTCCTTGGGCCACATGGTGCGATATGCTACCCCTCCCAGAGGCCATGGTGGTGGTGGCGACGGCAGCAGCAGTGGGGGGAGGGGTGGTGGTGGCGGTGGCAGTGGGACCATTTGGAATGCAGTCAAAACTGTCCAGTTGTTGTGATGGCAGCGGCCGAGCTCTGTCTGTAGAGCTGGCTGCGATGCTGGAGTCCCCAGCCCCCCGGGGGGAGAGTCAGAGACCCACTGCAGATCTCCCTTGCAGAGGGCTTCAGACGCCGGCTTGCCCCATTGCCATCTTGCCCACAGTCCTCAAAATTTGTTCTTTAGTGCCAAAAAATTAAAATTTCTCATTTGGCTGTCTGCATTCTAGATCCATCAGTTTTTCTATATTTTTTTCTTTGATGGAAAATATTTCATAAAATGCTTCATTATATGTGACAAAACAAGAGCAGATTTACAGAGGATTCAAGGCAGAAAGTATGAGAGAGATTTTTCCTCAAGAAAGAAAAAAAAAAGAGGTGGATTGGGAAATATAGGAGTAATGCAAAGTCTCAAAGAATATTTGAAAATAGTTATCAAAAATGTTAATGTACAATACAGTAAGCATTTAAAAAGGCCAGCTAAGGTAGGAACAGTACTTAGTCCACAAGGGCAAACAACTTTAAATGTAAACAAATTTATGTTCAGTGACTACTTTGATTAAAATTTAAAGAAAAAATGTAAAATTTAAACTTCCTTGATTGAGTCCATACATTTTCATCTATGTTTTCAATTAAAAAGACTTTTTGAAAACATTAACAAGATAAATATTAATTTGGCTTAGCATGTTATTGTGGGTGAATTACTAGATTCTCTGTATCCCCGTTTGCTGATATGAAAAGAGAAGTGAATAACTATTTTGGGAACCATGAGCAATGCTAAGCCTCTAATAATGTATAGGCTAAATATATATAAAAAAAATTTTATATGAAATATAAAATTATAATTCGTCTATAGTTATAGGTTAAAATAAGGCTTTTGATCCAATATAGGTTAATCAAAATGTTTTTTTCTGAATATCTCTGCTGAACTTTTGAGGAAAATTGATATTTTTCTTTCTATTGTGGATGTCAGATCCTCACAGTTACTGAGTCCTGTGCTTTTTTCCTCAATTTCAGGAGACATCAAAGACAATATCATATGTTAGAATATTTTTGGCTGCAAGATGTTTAAAAAACCTTGAATATATTTTTAAAATAAGGAAAATGGTTGATTCACATGATTGAAAAGCCAAATGGTATAATGGGCTCTTTGAAAGTTTCTCACATTGCTCCTAGACTTTGTGTTTCATCCACAGGTCATTTTTTTCCCTATAGTGTTGACATTGCTTCAACAGTTTTATGTCATCATTTCTTTTACACTACTTAAAGAATACTTCTGTCACAAAATTTTTTGTAAGAATCTAGAAAACAACTCTAATTGAATCGGCATAGGTTATATGTTCATAGAGAAAATAATGAATGTGGCTAATGGTATGGAATCCTCAAATGTTTTACCTTGAGTCATATTCTCCCGAACTAGATCCAGGAATAGAGTCAGAATTCTTAAAACCAAAGAACAAATTTAAAAATAAATTAAACTGAATTTCTTATTTAGGTAAAGATGAGACACATATATCAGACAAACCCTTTGACTAAACACCAAAGAGAGAGTTAAATGAACTCCTTTAAACAATTTTCCTAAAAACATTGAAGGATAATAATGTAATGAGGAATTACCATGTTAAAACGTAATAGAAGGAGAAAATTCAAAGGCTTAAAATCAAACAACTTTTACTCAGATGTCATTGCTGATCAGACATTAACAATTGACAAATTGAACAGATTTTTCAGCAGACTGCAAGGTTGAGAGAAATGTTAAATCCTAGGGTTGTGCAAAGAAAATATATTAACTTCTTTCCCTTCATTTGAATAGCCTAGTGAACCTAAGCCTTGAAATTGTATTTAGAGTATTCTATACTGGTGGTCAGTCAAGATCACTAACATAAACTAATTAAAGTTAATTATAGAGGAAGAAGTTATAATTACAGAACTCATATTATTCTTATAACATACTATAAAAGAAAGAAGACACTGCTCTTTAAACGCAGACAGTGTGGAAAGCACTTGTATATATCATTTTTTGACCACTGGTCACTTATTTAGTCACACACTCAAACATAATTGCAAGATATTATGTGTACCCAGAAAAAATAAAACGACCTTTAACAGCCATGAAAAAGCAAAAGAATGTGACCAGTAACCAAGGGAAACATCAATAATAGAAATAATAAATAATAATAAATAAAATGAGTGACCAACATCTTTCTATTTTACCTACCTCTCAGTCTCTGGCAATCACCATTCTATTTTCTGTATGCCATATATAGATACAATTATAATTTTTCAATTTACAATAAAAAGAAACTGTACATGAAATTTTTAGAGTGAATGCTATGATACCTAGACTTTAAAATATTGTTTGGGGTTAATAACCTGTTAAACATTGAAGAATAAAAGATAAGTAAAATAAAACTAAACATAAAAACTACAATGCATACAAATTGGAAAATATTTTAAAAATCGGTAAAAAGTGGAAAAGCGACTTGAAGGACAATATCAAGTGGTCTAATATAAGCATAATTGAAATTTCAAAAAGGAGAGATATTAAAAGTATTTAAATAATTATAATGTCTTTTTAATTGCAAGAAAAGCTATAAATGTACAGCTCCAATGGGTATTATGAACACTAATTTAAAAAATAAAAACATACAAGCAAAACGGAAAAAAAAACCCCACCACCAGCCGGGCTCAGTGGCTCAGCCTGTAATCCCATGCCTTTGGGAGGCTGAGGTAAGTGGATTGCCTGAGCCTGCGGGTTCGAGACCCACCTGGGCAACTTGCCGAGACTTCATCTTTACAATAAATCAAAATTAGCCGGGCGTGGTAGCACGCGCCTGTAATTCTGGCTACTCGGAAGGCTGAGGCCGAAGGATCGCCGAAGCGCAGCAGGTCGAGGCTGCGGTGACCGGGAGCGGCCACTGCACTCCAGTCTGGGTGACAGACTGAGACTCCAACTCAAAAACAACAACAAAAACAAACAAACAAACAAAAAACCCACCAAGGATCATGAAAATCAAGTGGTAAAAAAACAAAATACCTAAATATCTCAGATGTGAGGACAGCCTCTCTGTGACACCTGTCACCCTATTGATCACCACAGATAATTTGCTGACTAGGCAAGTGTCCCCTTTCTCCCTTTCTGCTCTGTGTGCATCCCTTTTGAAGTTGCACATTTGATCAAAGAGGACAACCATCCCCACTAAAGGAGGACCACTACTGGTCAAGGGTATTACAAGTAGCTACACTCCCCTGCTAGAACCTCCAATCAAGCTCTCAATAAATATCTCTAAAGAAGTCAGAGGAAAAAATATATCTTAGATAAGAAACAAAGAAAAAAATCACTAATGAAACAATACAAAGAAAAATGCAAAACAGAATACAATGGAACAACAAATTTGAAAGTTAGCCCATTACAAATTTACTTCAACTATAAAAGGAAAGAAAGAAAACCATATGTTCAATCAAATATATAAAGATAATTCTTCATTAGACTTGTACTACAAAAGCTATTAAAATAATTCTTTCAGTTTAGTTTGAAGAAAGGTGAAACCACATTAGAATTTGAAACAAAACAAAATGCAGGCACTCAAAGTATATGGACACATATGTTAATTCTTTTTAGTTTCTGAGAAAAATAATTGAATATTTAAAGCAAAACTAATGAAAATGTATTTTGGGAATTGTAACATATAAAAGTAAACTGAATAATGATTATGTTAAAAAGGATGACCCGTGAGAAACTAT
>NW_007032690.1:0-729 GCF_000164805.1 Carlito syrichta | reverse complement strand
GAAAACAGTTTCTTTTGTTTTATAATAGGTCTGACATACTTTTACAACAATTGATATGCTAGAGAGTGAAGCCAGGTTATTTTTCACTCATTCTATGTTGGATAGTAATTCTTGTGCCTGGAAGGAGATTTTAAAGTTCGTGCTGTTAGTGAAATTAATTTACCTGGCCTTCAGGCAATTTAGAAGGGGGTGGGGTAGGTGTGGTTCCTGGAGCTTGCTGCTTATCTCACCCTAGAGACTGAATCAAGAACTTGAAGAGTTTAAGTATCAAAGTTTTTTTAAAAGCATGTTACAACACAAAATCACAGTAGTTATTGTACAAGTTACTTATTTAGCCAAAATGACAGTCTAACGATTTTGAAAAGAAAAAAAAAAAACAACCTCGCTGTTTTGTAATAAAGACAGGGGGAGGGCTAATTGAATTTTGTCTTTCTTTTTTTTTTTACTAAATTTTACCATGTTTGATAAACTTATACCGTTCTTTGTCATGCTTAAACCTTTTATTTTTGCTCTATACTTTTTTAACCAGCCATTTTATTATAGAACAAAAATGTATTATATAATTTTTTATATAGTTATTTATCTTTCCTTTATCCTTTCTTACTAAAAACATACCTTACACCAACAACTTTCTTTACATTTTTCCTAACCTCAGAGCTCTAACCAAAGCAATAAGTTTATATGCAGTGGAAGGGCTTAGATAGGATCCAACGTGGAACTATTAGGGAA
>NW_007032689.1:0-854 GCF_000164805.1 Carlito syrichta | reverse complement strand
GGGTGCTCTCCGCAAAGTTGAGTGGTGAATGTTGGTGGTGAGAAGTAAAGGAAACTCATAGAACCCTAAGGGAAGCAAGGTAAATCGTGGGCTATGTACAGCTAGGAAGCGTATCCCCGCAATCAAAGCACACTTCATTGTGGACCAAAACCACTCCTGCTAAGGGTAGGCCAGGCATGGAATCTCCCACCTGTCATCCAGCACTTTGGCGGACTGAGGACGGAAGATTGCTGGAGCCCAGGAGTTGAAACATGACTGTGTAACATCAGGCAGCCTCATCTCTATCTCCAAAATGTCATCAATGAGCTGGGCTTGGAGACATAGGCTTTTCGTTGCAGCCGCTTGGGAGGATTGCCTGAGCCCCGGAGGTCTACCCTGTGGTCAGGTGTGATTGTACCACTCTAGTACCGTCTGGGCATCAGAGTGAGGCCCTGACTCATAGAGAAACGCAACCCACAGATGCGGAAAACATATTTGCCAATGTACATCTGACAAGGGATGATCAGCTCGGAACTACAAGGAACTGCCACTTGCCGACAAGAAAAAAGCAAACAGCCTCATTTCACAGTGAGCAAAAGATATGAACAGACCCATCTCAACAGCAGACATACAGGCAGCCACCAAAGACATTGGAAAAAGCTCAGCCTCATTTGTCATCCGAAAATGCAAGTGAAAACGACCTTGAGGAGTCACCAATTTTCAGTCAGGATGGCTATCATCCATCATTCCCAAAACAACAGATGCTGGCGTGGAAATGACACAAAGGGAACACTTCTACACTGCTCGTGGGAGTGTAAACTCGGACCAGCTCTGTGGATAAGCATTTGGTGATTCCTAAACGATCTAAAAATCGA
>NW_007032688.1:0-1175 GCF_000164805.1 Carlito syrichta | reverse complement strand
AGGTCCTTCGTGGAGTTACTTCGCCAGTCAGAGAGGAAAAAAGCAAAGAAACCAAGCACTTTGTCTCCCACCCTTACAGGCTCTGGCGGTTCGAACTTTCCTTTGGGGACTTTCTTGCCTCCCTAGGGAGTAGCCCTAGGTAGAGACCGTCAGTTGTCCTCCGAGATGCAGCTCGGTCCACGGGGAAACTCCGAAATCTTGGCTAGAAGGAAGCAAAGATTTAACCTTAGTGCATCACCCAGTCAGGCCACAGCGGTCTGAAGTCTTTCCCTGGAGCTGCATGCTGAAGTGTAGCCACAGCTAGAGCCTTCAATTGCCACCAGGTTCCAACACAGTCCACAGAGGGCCACCAGATAGGAAATATGAGAGAGAGAGAGAGAGAGAGAGAGAGAGAGAGATTTCGGACTCGGTGGAACCTCTAAAAATGTTAGGGAACGGACGGACCGGGTGAGGATCGAGAGATGCAGGGAGGCGCGCAGCACTGGCGGGGCTGGCAAACCGGAGGTGCGTTCCGGCAACCCAGAGATCCGAGTAAATAGCAAATAATTGCGACACACAAAAAGATTAAGAAAAAAAGTTATTTAAAAATAAATTAGAGAGAGAAAGAGAAGGAAAAGAGAAGATTCAGCTCCCCAAGTGGGGGAGGGGGGCCAAAGCCAGGAAGCATGGCGACAGCCATGACTCAAAGAGCACACGGCCACGCCAGACTCTAGCAAGGCAATGGCCCCTGGTTGCCTGTGTTTGTGTCCTTTTAACCATTCCCCTTGATGGGGGAAGATCATTAGGGTGATTGGGTGGTGGTCTGCTTCCACGTCATCACAAAATGGCAAGCAAGTGCAGGTACTGATGATGTCAGATGATGGACAGCAGGCGGATGGGTGGGTTAGTCACATGATTGCTGCCATGGTGGGGCTTATCTGTGTCACGAAGTTCACAGAGGTCTGATTAGCTTAACCTGAGGGGGATTTCCTGTAAGAGGCTTGTTAGACATTTGCAATTCACAAGTTCCTTGACCAAAAGTGGGTGGTCATTTGAGTTGTCCTGATATTGTATCTGAAGGAGATATGCCTAGGGGGGATGGGTTAGGCTGCTGTTTGTCCTGAAGCGAATGTCTGAATGCTTGTTAATCGTTACACTGAGATAAAAAAAAAAGCTAATAATAAGATAACTTTCTT
>NW_007032687.1:0-742 GCF_000164805.1 Carlito syrichta | reverse complement strand
CCTGCTGTCTTAACCCATTAGCTAGCTAGCTAGCTAACTAACTGTCTTAACCAGCTGACTTAATTAGAAATTTGACTTTACCTGAATTAGGTCAGTGACTTAACTACTTAGGTAGCTGACTTAACTGGCCGACTTAACTAGTTAGCTAGCTGGCTTCCAAACCTGAATTAAATCGTTAGCTAACAATTTATCTAGCTGAATAACTAGATGACAACTAATTAGCTAACTAATTAGATAGCAGACTTAAGTAGCTGTCTTAAATATTTAGCTAACTAGTGAGCTAGCTGACTTAGCTAGTTAATTAACTAGCTAGCTGGTTAGCTAGCTGACTTTGCTAGCTGACTTAACTAGTTGGCTAACGAGATAGCTAGCTGACTTAACGAGTTGGTTATTGAGTTAGCTACCTGTTTTAACTAGTTGGTAAATGAGTTAATTCGCTGACTTAACTAGTTGTTTAACGAGTTAGCTAGGTGACTTATATTGTTGGTTGACGAGTCAACAGAACAGTTAGCTTTTTTAACACGTTGGCTGACTACACGACTGACTTGTTAGCTGTCTTAAGAAGTTGGCCAACTAGTCGGAAGACTAGTTAGCTGGGTTAAATCATTGACTGACGAGTTGGCCCACTAGTCAGCTATGTTAATTAGTTGGATGGCTGGTGTGCTGTCCTAACTAGTTGGCCAGTTAGTAGGCCGATTAGTTAGATGGTCTAACTTGGCGACTATTTAGCTGAGCTAACTTG
>NW_007032686.1:0-714 GCF_000164805.1 Carlito syrichta | reverse complement strand
GAAATAATACAAGAAAGTATACTAGAACTTTACAACATGAATCTTCAAACTGAAAGAGTCCAATGAGTTCCTCACACAATTAATGATAAGAAGTTCACTAATTCACTAATCATCAAGGAGATGCAAATTAAAACTACACTGAGATACCACCTAACTCCAGTCAGAACTGTCATTATCAATAACTCAAAAAAATAACAGATGCTGGAGAGGATGTGGTGAAAAGGGAACACTTATACACTGTTGGTGGGAGTGTAAACTAGTGCAAAGCAGTAGTTTACTCTGTGGAAAGCAGTTCCTAAAAGCTCTAAATATGAACCTCCCATATGACCCCGCAATCTCCCTACTGGGAATATACCCTGAAGAACTCAAATCACTCTATTAAAAGATACCTGCACACATATGTTTATCGCAGCATTGGTCACAATAGCAGGAACCTGGAACCAACCACGCTGTCCATCAAAAGAGGACTGGATTAAAAAAATGTGGTATATATACACAGTGGAATACTATGCAGCCATAAAAAAAGAACAAAATCATGAATTTCGCAGCAACCTGGATGGAATTAGAGTCTATAATACTGAGTGACCTCTCACAGAAACAAATATCTGAGTATCACATGTTCTCACTCATATAGTGGACCTTGAACACCTATCATAATACTATGAGAAAAGGATTGGCAGTGGTGGGAAACTATGGGGGGGAGGGGAAGGGAGG
>NW_007032685.1:0-514 GCF_000164805.1 Carlito syrichta | reverse complement strand
TTTCACCGCCTGAGTTCGGAGAGTTGGGAGCCCACGGTGGACCTCGCCGCCAGAGTTAGGAGAGTAAGGCGCCCACTGTGGACCTCGCCACCTGGGATCGGAGGGTGAGGAGCCGCAATGGACCTCACCACCCGGGTTCAGAGGGAGCGGGCCCGCGGTTGTCTCGCCACCCGAGTTCGGAGATTTGGGAGCCCACGTGGACCTTGCTGCCTGGGTTCGGAGGATGCAGGGCCCGCGAATCTCGCCATCTTGGTTCGGAACACACAGTGGACCTCACCACCTGAGTTGGGGGGGTGGGTGCAGGATCCGTGGTGGACCTTGTCGCCCGACGGTTCGGTCTGGATTCTTTGGATGACCGCAACGCCCTGCCCAAGTGAGTGGGCAAGCGGGAAGGTTCACGTTTCTGCTGGGCTGGGGGGCGCCCAGAGAGGGAAGTGAGTGCTGGTGCTTGTAGGTTTCAATGCTGAGCTTTTAAGGGGGTCCCGGGGGCGATTGGTGGTCATCCAGGCTGAAC
>NW_007032684.1:0-893 GCF_000164805.1 Carlito syrichta | reverse complement strand
TCAGGGACAGCTGTGGGCACATGGGCTTTCAGGCATTGCTGCTGAGGGCCTGTGGGTGGCTGCCACATAGCTGGCCAGGGTCAGACTGGGCAAACCTGCCCGGGGGTCCATGGTGTGCTCCACACCAGGAAGAGGCAGGGAGATGCCCATCAGGACTCCATGGCTACCACTGTGAAGCCTCCAATGAAATTGTCACTTCTCAGCAATCTGAGTGGCTCTGTCATGTGGGGCATCAATGTGCAAGGGCAACCTGTTCTGCTCACTTGAAAACCAAAACAAAGGCCAGGCTCGTGGGTCATTGTTGGGAGCCAACATATGTAACCACACAGCTGAGGCCTATGAAGGCCTATTCAGAAGGTCGCCTATGAGACAAGGATATAACATCAAGTGTGTACATATGAATAGTAACCAGTGTATTATAAGACAACAGAATTTTCAATATTAGGAAGTGACAGTCTAAAATAAAATCTTATTATATCCTATGAAAAATGCACAGCAGAATTATTTTATATCTCTTTTTCTTTCTAAACTGTTTTTCTTCTTAAGATTTTTAACTGTTATTTCCTGGTAAACTGATTGATTAGCTTTTGTTCCAGTATGTAGTTTCATTTGGGGTTATGATTAGACGTTATAATGGTGATAATAGTTGTATTAGGTTGCTTTTGGTCAAGCACAACGTTCTTGGTTTTTGTACGTGCAGTAACTTTCAGCTTGCTTCAGTCCCCGGCTGTCGTTATGGCAACTGTGCAGTTCATTGTTTTAAGTGGCATGGCAGGTTTTGAGACGTAGGTAGTTTCCATGTAATAGGCAATCAGATTTAGGTTTTATGTTAAAATGTCATTGAATTAAGTTTTATAAAACATAGAGTAAGTTCATATTTTTTATACTTATTA
>NW_007032683.1:0-690 GCF_000164805.1 Carlito syrichta | reverse complement strand
AGTTGGAGTTTCACTGTCACCCAGACTGGAGTGCAGTGGCATGCTTGGGGCCACTGCAGCCGCGACCTACTGGGCTCAGGCAATCCTTCTGCCTCAGCCTTCCAAGTAGCTGGAACTACAGGCATATACCACCACTCCCAGCTAATTTTTTGATTTATTGTAGAGACGAGGTCTTGCCAAGTTGCCCAGGCTGGTCTCGGCTCAGACAGCCCTCTCACCTCTGCCTCTGAAAGCGCTGGGATTACAGGCTTGGACCATACCACCCAGCAGGGACACAACATTTTAATGGGATAGTTTTTAAAAGCAAAATCTGTATAAAAATTCACATATAAAATATCAGAATTTTAAAGCAGACAGGATGCATCTGTTTTGCTTGTCCCAACCCAATTCTGGTCCTGATTCCAATATTGTTTACAAAAATAGACAGCCAGCCTGAGTTTCATAGTTTGCTGATTGGGTTTTGTGATGGTGCTAAGACCAGCGTGGAAGTGGTGACCCAGGCACTGAGCTCTGCTCTGCCAGTCTGAGGTCCTACTTGATCGGGTCTTTACTTCTTAGGTCCTCAGTTTTCCCATCTGTGAAACGAGAAGCCCACACACCAGGCCAGTCGTTCTTAACCCTTTTGATTCATGGATCTGATGAAGGCTTTGGATCTTTTCCCTAGAAAATACCAGAACTTTGCATACATCT
>NW_007032682.1:0-703 GCF_000164805.1 Carlito syrichta | reverse complement strand
AAGTGATGTGTTTTCGAGGACTTTCCCATGGGGCTAATTATGCCACTTCACCCCAGCCTGGGTAAAAAAAAAAAAGTTTTTTTTATTATTCACATACTGTAGTTACTCATTTATGTGGTTACCAATTTCTATGTGCTAGGTTCTTTGTCAAATGCTTTGTAAACATAATCTCATTTATTTCTCACTCAGTAAGGTAAGTATTTTCATTCATAATTTATAGATGAGAAAACAAGCCTTAAAGGTCTTCAGTGAATTACTGCACTGAAGACCTCACATGACTATTTTCTCTACTATGATTTCAATTGATCATAAAAGACTCTGAGGATAAGGGAAATCTTTCTAACCTAGGCTCAATTTTTTTTTAGCATCATCATCTTCTTATTTCTCTCTTTCATTTCCTCACTGCATAGATAATTTATTCTTATCTTCCTGAGGCTCTTTCCCCCAATTTTCTTCCAAATTTTAAGTTTATTAATCTTAAAACTCTTATTTTTTTCTGACTAGTTCAACTCTTTAAAAAGTTAGAGACTGTGGAATAAAGATACATAATGTTTGGGGATGCATGATAGGTCAAAACTGTTGGACTATTTAGCTTTCATTTGATTACTTATTAAAGTAAAAAAGAGAGAAAATATATGGCTTAGATTATGATACTGAATATCAAAGGCTGCTAAAAGAAATGCTAATATTTTATTTATGTGAT
>NW_007032681.1:0-806 GCF_000164805.1 Carlito syrichta | reverse complement strand
ATGCTCTGTGTGTGTGTGTGTGTGTGTGTGTGTGTGTGTGTGTGTGTGTGTGTGTGTACTGCTGTCATAGTTCTGTGTTTCTCACTGAAGTCCTACTTCCTAATGATATAGTGTTAAAATTCAAATAATAAGAAAATTTCTAGAATTTAAATGTAACACATGTTATTACCTCTTACACAAAGTAAGTTTTTGATAAATATTTGTTTAGTTGAGTAACTATGCAATCATAAAGTACAATATTATGCCCCTAAAATATTAATTTTAGAGTAGTTGAACAAAAGTGGGTAACAATCTACATTTTTTAATTTAAAAACTTTAATATCCTCTGACTTTTTTTTGTTTTATTCTCATGTGTTTATACAAACAGAAAAAAAAAACTGAATAAAGTATCAAGAGGTCAAGTTCAAAGAACAGAAAGAAAATATAAGCTGACTTGTTGAAGAAGGAGGAGAGGATTACAATTTGTGATGGAGGACCACTAAGAAGACGTGCCCAATCTCCCACAGAAGAATAAAACAAAAATTCAATGAGTGTGGGTAGAAAGAAGGTTATGTAGCTACCAGACTATCTAAATTTGACCTCATCTCAACAATATATGGGCTATTCCATTTTAACAAAGTATGGTAAGCTGTTTGTTTCTCATTTTTAAATATTATTTTATAGAGTGCCTATATTTAGAAAAGCTCTTATGAATATAATTTCACACAATTGAAACATCATCCTCCTTCCATTATCCTTTTTTTCTTTACAGTTCCCATCCCAGAAAACAGAACTCAGCAAAATTTGTCACTGAGGTAAATAATATT
>NW_007032680.1:0-1181 GCF_000164805.1 Carlito syrichta | reverse complement strand
TTGACTCCCAAAACACAAGTAAATTTCATGAAAAAATGTCTCAAATACCCATAGTCCACCGCTACTTTTTCTTTTCTAGTTTTCACTTATGACCTCATGAAAAATTTACCATGATCAGATAAAAAAGAAGGAGACAACTCAGGCCTGGTTTAAAGATGGTCCTGATCATAAGCTCTGCTGAAAGCGCTACGGCCCTTTCTGGAAATCCCTGAAGGACAATGATGAAGAACAATTTTCCAGTGGGAAGAGCTTTGAGCTCTGATTTCTCATATCATTTATAAGGAGAAATGGCCAGACATGAAGTTATCTATCAATTCATGGTCAGTGACTTATGGTTTGGCTGGATGACCAGGGACATAGAAAATTCATAATAAGAATATTGGTGGCAAGACAATCTGTAAAAGAGGTATGAGGATAGATCTCTCTGAATGAACAAAAAGTGAGACTGCACTCCAGTCTGGGCAATAGAATGAGACTCCAACTCAAAAAAAAGAAAAAAAAGAACAAGAAATGACAATAATATCTCACTGGAACTAAAATGTAAATATTGAAAAGTCACAGAACACAAAGTTAATATACAAAATTAAATGTTTCCTATATACTATCAGTGAAAAATTGAAATTTTTAAAAACCAGTACCATTTACCAAAAAGATTTCAAAAAGTTCTAAATAAAGTGACTACAGTCCATGCTTGTTAATTGGAAAACTCAGCAATATTAAGATGACAATTATACTCAACTTGATTTATAGATTTAATGCAACACCAGTCAAAATCTCACAAAGCTTTTTATCAATATTGCAAAACTGATTCTAAAACTTATGTGGTTCACTAATCTTTAGAGAAATGCAAATCAAAACTATGATGAGATACCACCTAACTCCAGTAAGAATGGTCATCATTAATAAATCAAAAAAATAGCAGATGTTGCTACAGGTGCAGACAAAAGGGAACACTGATGGTGGGGGTGCAACCTAGTTCAGCCTCTATGGAAAGCAATGTGGTGATTCCTAAAAGAACTAAAAATTGACCTTCCATACAACCCAGTAATCCATCTCCTGGGAATATGCCCAGAGGAACATAAATTTTTCTACAAAAAGACCTCTGCACATGCCTGTTTATTGCCACATTATTTAAAATAGCAGAAACATGGAACCAACACCACAGTCCTTCAAAAATGGAG
>NW_007032679.1:0-770 GCF_000164805.1 Carlito syrichta | reverse complement strand
GGATACCTGCCATGCTGGACCCGACTCAGACTCCCTCCTCAGCCTCCTGCTTTCTGGGCCATGTCGGGATCCCTCGGGGGAGTTCCTGCAGCCCAGCCTGCTCAGGCCTCCATGGTGTTGTCCCTGGAGACAGAGCTCCCCAAGGCCAGGGCCTGCCGCTGGTTCCCAGGCTCAGCCCTCTTCATACAAGGCAGGGAGTGAGAGGCTGAGCTGATGAATGGAGGCAGGGAGTTGGGGAACCCCCTTGAGGCCTGTGATCAATGAAGGCTGTTGCACAATCTGGTCTGAGGAGGAACATCCCTCCACCTTGGGATTGGGGTCTCCTGGGAAGATTCCAGAAGCACCTCTTGGGATTGGGGTGAGGTACAGACTCCTTCTGTCCCCTGATGAGGATGCCAGGTTGATAGGCCAGAGTGGCAACAGAAGTGTTGTGTGTGTGGGTATGTAAGGTGTGAGTGCACGAGGGTCTGTGTGAGTTTGAAAGTGTGCATACGTTTGTCCATGAGCCTGTGTGTGTGAATCTATATGTGTGAGTTTGCGCGTGAGTTGTGTCTAGGTGTGGGTGTGTATGGGAAGGTGTGAGTCTATGATTGTGTGATGTGAACGTGTGTGAGCTGTGGGTTAGATGTGTGAACATGGGAGTCTTCATAGGGTCTGGGAGTGTGCACGTGAATGTGTGTGAGTCGGGTCTGAGTTCATAAGTAGATGTCAGGCTGTGAGCATGTGCCTGGGTGTGAGCAGCATGTGATGTGTCTATGAGTGTGTAAGTG
>NW_007032678.1:0-829 GCF_000164805.1 Carlito syrichta | reverse complement strand
CAATCATGGAACCATGGTGCTACTAATTACATTAAAATATAAAGCCATTGATTATTTCAAAGTGTTCCTGAATGGTGGTAGAAGAAATGGGATACAGAATCTATGAACATATAAAATCACTAAGAGTTCAGAAATTAAGCTTACATAAGGAAAGCGTGTTCTGTTCTTTTCTTTGGAGGAGAGATTACAAAATTGTGATTTGTCACAAAAATATTCTGTACAAAATCTCCAAAATTAGCCCAAATGGTAATGACTGAAACTTAAATTGAAAACTGTACCCAACTAGGTCTTTATTGTGACTATGCCAGTTTTTGCTTGTTGGCCTGCAGGTTTGCACTGAGGTAATAAACCCTTTATCTCTTCCTCTACATGAAAAACAAAAAGAAGCAAGCAAACAAAATTACTACAGTTTCATTCTTCATGGATGATTTTCATAATGCCTGATTTATAAATATTTTTTAAAAAGGATTCATGAATTGCCATATCTGTCTGCAGAGGTTTATTCTTTAAAGTACTATGTTTTATTTGATCTAATCATGATATATCTGTATTGATAGAATTTGAAATTTCTTTCTTTTTTGTTTTTGAGTTGGAGTCCCACTCTGTCGCCCAGACTGGAGTGCAGTGGCTGCTCCCTGCCACAGCAGCCTCGACCTGCTGGGCTCTGGTGCTCCTTCTGCCTCACCCTTCCCAGTAGCTGGAACTACAGGCGTGCACTGCCACACCTGGCTGATTTTTTGATTTATTGTAGAGATGAGGTTTCACCAAGTTGCCCAGGCGGGTCTTGAACCCGCAGGATCAGGCAATCCTCTCACCTCAGCCTCCCAAG
>NW_007032677.1:0-778 GCF_000164805.1 Carlito syrichta | reverse complement strand
GGTGGACAAGGAGTCAGCGTCTGTTCCCGGAAAGCCAGGGTCAGCCATGGAGCGAGTGTCAAAGCAGAGTGCTGAGCGACAGAAGCCAGCCTCCCTTTGGAAAGATGAAGCCCTGCAGCGTGCAGGCCAGGTCAGAGGTCGTGAGGGAGGCCGTGGGCAAGGGTCGGAGGGACCGGGACAGGTTTGTGCTTGTTTGAAGGCGGCAGTGGGAGCTTCTCAGGAAGAGCTGTCCGTGCAAGCGCAGCCAAAAAGGAAGCAGAAGAGGGAAGGCAGCCATTTCTGTCCCAGACCCATTCCTTCCCCGGGCCTGGGGAATGCTGGCCGTGTGCATTCATGGCCAGTCTTGAGCTCCCGTGGCCACATCACTGCAAATGGAGGGAGCAGCGCCTTCCTGATACAGGTGTGATTTATGGTCCCTGTCACCGGCACTCACCCTGGAAGCTGGCACGGCCTCTGCCACCGCCAACCTCTAATTGATTTAATGCATCAGCCAAGGAACTGCCACTTCCTGAACAGAACCTAAAGCTGCCTTGACTTTCCAGCAGTCCAACTGGAGCAGCTTGGCGGGGGCTGGCACTGGAGGTCACTGTGCCTTTGGTCTGGCATCTCCAGTGTCTTCTCAAGAGGCGGCATGCACACAGGGGGAAGCAGTGAGCTGTGTTGAGACTCTTAGCTGGCCGTCAATGGCCACTGGTAAGCAAACAGGTCTCCCTCCACCCTCCTACCCCACCCCCACACAGCAGGCAAAGATAATGAATGTTCTGTGAGCAGTTCTCCT
>NW_007032676.1:4199-9206 GCF_000164805.1 Carlito syrichta | reverse complement strand
CATGCACCCTGCTGGCCTCCAGACCTCTCCCCTGGTGAGGTCTGTTGATCAAGGGATTAATGTCTATCTGTCAGGTGGCTGAAAGAGAGAGGGACAAAGAGGCCAAGATATGCTTCTTGGAGAAGCTGCCAGCCAGCAGCTGGCCCCTGAGGCCCAGAATGTCCAGGGACCAATGGAAGGTATCCACTTCCACTTCCCAGCCTGCTGAGCAAACACAAGAGGGTGGTAGGAGGTGACCGAGGCTGCTGGCCAACTAGGGCTTTTGTCTGGCCAGTGCCAGCTGGGGTGGAGGCCCAGGAACCTCCCGGGCAATGCTCCTGCTCTCTGAGCCAGTGCATGAAGGAAGGACAGGTAGGTGCCAGGGCAGCCAAGAAGAGGTGTCTCCCCCTCAGCTCCTTGGAGGGACCATCTGGAAAGGACACACCTGTAGCCCTTGTGGGTCCTCACGACAGGCTCTTTCTTCATACTGCTGACTAGCTTCCCTGTGGGGCTACAGGGACATAGGAGTGGCTCAGCTGCCCCATGCACATTTTTTTTGAATGTTGAAGTCTCGCTCTGTCATCCAAGCTGAAGTGCAATGACCTGACCAGAGCTCACTGGAGCCTCAACCTCCTGGAGTCAAGTGATCCTCCCGCCTCAGCCTTCTGAGTAACTGGGATGACAGGTGTGTGCCACCATGCCCGGCTAAATTTTTAATTTTTTGTAAAGACCATGTGTTCCTATGTTGCCCAAGCTGGTCTCAAAATCCTGAGCTCAAGCCAATCCTCCCACTTCAGCCTCCCAAAATGCTGGGATTACAGGCATGAACCACCATGCCTGGCTTCATTAGAGATCTTCTTAGTAGAAGGAACAGGCGATACATCAGAAACATTTGCAGAGGAGTACCTACTTTATTATTGTGAGATTATTCAATCATTCATCAAGGAGTTGTTGTGTCAGGAAATGTGCATGATACAAGCCAACCTCTGCCCTTGTGGGAGTCAAGCCATGCAACAGTTACTACCAAGATTTCCACTCTATCAATCACCCAAACAAGGCTGCACTGTCACAAAGCTCAGTGGCACAAACACCAAGTGTCCAGGCATTTGGGTGGTCAGGCAGGTGGCTCTGATGACCTTGCCTGTGATCCTGTGGAGGTCAGGAGTTGGCTGGCTGGTGCTGTGTAGGCTGGTCTCAGATAGGAGGAGGAGGGGACCTTGGTCACGTTCTGTCTTTCATCTTCCTCCTGACCCTGCAGGACTCTCCCAGAATATCCTTTTCTTGGAGACATCAGAAGCTCAACAATGAGCTTCAGAATTCTTCAGAGCTCAGTTTCAATGTGCCCACCAGCACCTTGTGAGACAAAGTCCATCCATCCATGATCAGGTCCAGCCAAAGATATAGGCAATGGGGGAAGAGTTGGGCCCTTTTGGTAATCAATTCACCACAGCATATTATAGAGGAAGGAGGCAGTGTCCACAGGATCATGTGCCTTCTGTAAGGTTGCAGAGCTCTGTGCCTGACCAAGGACTTGAACTTGGGCAAGCTGGATTGCAGGGACTATATGCTGTGGCTGTCACAGCCTGGGCACGAGGGAGATGCAGACAAAATGTGGAACTCTCTCCTCTGAAATGTGGTTCATGGGATTGTGCTAAGGCTCCTAGGGATTTGAAGAAAAAGGCAACACCCAGGCTGCAGAATGTGATGACCACCTTTCATGGAGCAAACAGAACTTCCTGTGAATTGTTAGGCATCATGAAGGTGGGGGAACAGAGAGGATTGGGAAAGAGAAATATGTGGTTTCCCAGCAGACAGAGGTTTGGAGCCAAGGGGACTGTGTCCCTCTAAGGTGCAGTCCAAGGTGTGAGAGGCTTGGCCGTAGTCCCCAGTGCACAGGCCTGCCACAAAGGTCCCCACTAGATGGAAAGCTCATAGTAGATGTGGTCTCTGAGTCTGAGGCCTCCAGACAACCACATCAGGACAGACTGCTCAGCAGGCTTCCCCAGGATGGAGCTGGAAGGATTCTTTTTTTCCCACCCTATGCCATGTATCCCAAGTTGGGGAATAAAAACAGAAGAAAAAAAAGAAAATAGGCCTCTCTGTCAAAACAGAGCATAAACACTCCCAAATAAGAAGCTCACAACCAAAGTGCAACAATGAAGAGGCACCATTATTTTCAATTCAGTCAGGGTGGACGCCAGGGCCTCCCTCTGGAGGGTAGTGTTGGCAGGGGGAGTGAGAGGGGCCTCCTCTACCCTTGGAGGAGGACACACTGGCCTGGGGAGTACAAGTCTTGGGTAGGCAAGCCTCTGCCTCCAGGAGAACCGAGAGATGCCCCCAAGAAGACTTTCCCTGTTTGACCCTGAATTTCATGGCTGTGGCCACCGGGAGCAGAGATTTTTCCACCTGAAACATCCTGTACCTATCCTTGTTGGCGTTTCTCCAGGACTCCCTTCCTCAATAAACATACAGCATGAAGTGTGTTCACCCAGTGAAGACCCTGGCACACGAAGTGATGAGGGAGCTCCAGGGATCTCTAACAGTGGGGACAGCGAGGTGGTGGGCTGGCTGCCTGTCTCCTTGAGAAAGCTTCTATTGGCTCCAGCCCGGGGACTGGATGGGTGATGGCGTCCTGATGGCTGAGCTCGGGTGGTGCCATGTGGGACCAGGCACAGGACAGATGATTGGGTTCTGACGGCTGAGCTGAGGTGACGCTATTGAGACCAGGTACAGGACAGCTGATGGAGTACTGATGGCTAAAGTGAACTGATGCCATCTGAATTTCTACAGCACCTTTTTCTCCTTATTTCCATGCAATGTGAGCAGTGAGCATCCGGCCCCTTCAACACAACACAGTCATCAGTAAATCAGTAACCATCATTGGAGTGTCTAAATGGCTAAAGAACCAACTCTGTGCTTGCATTACATAGTGCATCCACCACTGCCCATCACAGGAGGTGGAAGCAGTCTCTGAGTTTTCCCAGTTAGAAGGACCTCTACAGCCAGCATCTGTGTGCACAGGCACAAAGGACTCAGAAAGGATCACCCAACACATTTACCTGTTCACAGGTTGCCATGAGCTCCCAGGGCACAGGAGGGCGAGCAGGCTGGTATGCCATCTGATCCCAGAGTGCACAGGAATTGAATGTGATATGGGTCACATGGCATGCTCCCTGACATGCAGAAGTGAGGGACCCGGAGACTGGGCTTGCCTGGCATGGAGTGGGTGGTGACAGCCATCCACATCTATGAGGCAGTCGGTGTCCAGGTCCTTTTAACTCATGTTAAGAAGCTGAGGAGGTAGTTGATGGAAGCTGTGTGGACATCACTATTCCTACTGTCTTCTGACACAGAAAGCAGAATCTTGGGTGTCTCATGAACCTGCCCATCTGTCCTGGCAACATCACCTCTCCTCCACTTGCCACCGCCCTTGAGCCCACCAACAGGGTCCTTGTGACACGAAGACATCTGGAGGCAAAGTGTGGAAAAATAGCACTCTGGGAAAGAGTGTTAAATTCAGGATAAGGGCTGGGCTCCATGGCCATGCCTGTAATCCCAGAACTTTGAAAGGCCGAGACATTGGAAGGCTGTGAGGATTGGTTGAGCTCAGGAGTTCGAGGTAAGCCTGGTCAACATAGCAAGACCTGGTTTCTAGAAAAAAATGAAAAAATTAGCCTGGCTTGATCGTGCGAACCTATAGTCCCAGCTACTTGGAAGGCTGAGGGGGGAAGTTCACCTGAGTCTAGCAAGTCAAGGCTGTGGTGGTCATGAGTGTGCCACTGCATTCTAGTCTGGACAAAAGAGTGAGACTCTGACTCAAAAAGAAAATAAAAGAAGGGCTGAACATAGAAGGACTGAACGTGGTGGCTCCTGCCTATCATCCCAGCACTTTGGACTGAGGCAGGAGAATTGCCTGAGCCCATGAGTGCAAGAGCAACCTGAACAACATAGTGAGATCTTGTCTCTAAAGAAATTGAAAAATTAGTCGTGTGTGGTGTCACGTGCCTGTAGTCTCAAGAAGGGTCACCTGAGCCCAGTAGGTCCTAGCTGTCATAAACCATGAGTGTGCCACTGCACTCCAGCCTGGGTGACAGAGACTTCAACTCAAAAAAAAAAAAAAAAAAAGGAGGACTGGCTCGGTGGCTCAGCCTCTAATCCCAACACTTTGGGAGGTCAAGGCGAATGGATTGCCTGAGCCTACAGGTTCAAGACCAACCTGAACAATTTGGCGAGACCTCATCTCTACCATAAATTAAAAATTAGCCAGGTGTGGTAGTGCATGTCTGTAGTTCTGGCTACTTGGAAGGTTGAGGCAGAAGGATCGCCGGAGCCCAGCAGGTCAAGGCTGCAGTGGCCAGGAGCCACTGCACTCCAGTCTGAGTGACAGAGTGAGACTCCAAATAAAAAAAAAACAAAGAGGAGAAAACTGAGGCTCCAGATGGCCAATGAAACCTGACGAGGAAATACACCTGACAAGGTGTAGATCCCCCTTGGTTCTTGGAAAGTGTTTGAAGTCTACAATCTCTCCCCAACGCCTAGCCAGTGACATGGGAAGAGCCTCAGTGCCCACAGAGTCCAAAGAAGGCTCAGGATACAATACTCCAATGGCATGAAACACTCTGGAAAGGACTAAGGCACATTGGTCACTTGCTCTCTGGTCCAGATACCCTCTCCACAGTCAGGTTCACTCCATCTAGAACTTCCATTTCAATGTAGGAGAGGAGGTTAGTGTGGAAGAGACAGCACTGCCACCCTCGAAGCCAGTGTGGAAGAGACATCACTGCCAAATTTTCACCACATCAAAATGCTCTCAAAGCCCGTCCTTCTCACCTGATGGGGTCTCCATCTTCCTTCCAGTCTGTGTTCTCTGCTGGGTTCATTATCAGAGTTGCCCATAGCCACCATGACCAGGCCGCTTCTCTGAAGTCAAAGAGCTAATTAGAATTAAGTGCCTTGTTTGACAGGGAGGCCAGATGTACAGACAGAGGCATTTCAAGGCACTGCATCTCTGCCCACAATTTTCAGCTT
>NW_007032676.1:1480-4179 GCF_000164805.1 Carlito syrichta | reverse complement strand
GGCTTGGCCGTAGTCCCCAGTGCACAGGCCTGCCACAAAGGTCCCCACTAGATGGAAAGCTCATAGCAGATGTGGTCTCTGAGTCTGAGACCTCCAGACAACAGCATCAGGACAGACTGCTCAGCAGGCTTCCCCAGGATGGAGCTGGAAGGATTCTTTTTTTCCCTCCCTATGCCATGTATCCCAAGTTGGGGAATAAAAACAGAATAAAAAAAAGAAAATAGGCCTCTCTGTCAAAACAGAGCATAAACACTCCCAAATAAGAAGCTCACAACCAAAGTGCAACAATGAAGAGGCACCATTATTTTCAATTCAGTCAGGGTGGACGCCAGGGCCTCCCTCTGGAGGGTAGTGTTGGCAGGGGGAGTGAGAGGGGCCTCCTCTACCCTTGGAGGAGGACACACTGGCCTGGGGAGTAGAAGTCTTGGGTAGGCAAGCCTCTGCCTCCAGGAGAACCGAGAGATGCCCCCAAGAAGACTTTCCCTGTTTGACCCTGAATTTCATGGCTGTGGCCACCGGGAGCAGAGATTTTTCCACCTGAAACATCCTGGTACCTATCCTTGTTGGCATTTCTCCAGGACTCCCTTCCTCAATAAACATACAGCATGAAGTGTGTTCACCCAGTGAAGACCCTGGCACACGAAGTGATGAGGGAGCTCCAGGGATCTCTAACAGTGGGGACAGCGAGGTGGTGGGCTGGCTGCCTGTCTCCTTGAGAAAGCTTCTATTGGCTCCAGCCCGGGGACTGGATGGGTGATGGCGTCCTGATGGCTGAGCTCGGGTGGTGCCATGTGGGACCAGGCACAGGACAGATGATTGGGTTCTGACGGCTGAGCTGAGGTGACGCTATTGAGACCAGGTACAGGACAGCTGATGGAGTACTGATGGCTAAAGTGAACTGATGCCATCTGAATTTCTACAGCACCTTTTTCTCCTTATTTCCATGCAATGTGAGCAGTGAGCATCCGGCCCCTTCAACACAACACAGTCATCAGTAAATCAGTAACCATCATTGGAGTGTCTAAATGGCTAAAGAACCAACTCTGTGCTTGCATTACATAGTGCATCCACCACTGCCCATCACAGGAGGTGGAAGCAGTCTCTGAGTTTTCCCAGTTAGAAGGACCTCTACAGCCAGCATCTGTGTGCACAGGCACAAAGGACTCAGAAAGGATCACTCAACACATTTACCTGTTCACAGGTTGCCATGAGCTCCCAGGGCACAGGAGGGCGAGCAGGCTGGTATGCCATCTGATCCCAGAGTGCACAGGAATTGAATGTGATATGGGTCACATGGCATGCTCCCTGACATGCAGAAGTGAGGGACCCAGAGACTGGGCTTGCCTGGCATGGAGTGGGTGGTGACAGCCATCCACATCTATGAGGCAGTCGATGTCCAGGTCCTTTTAACTCATGTTAAGAAGCTGAGGAGGTAGTTGATGGAAGCTGTGTGGACATCACTATTCCTACTGTCTTCTGACACAGAAAGCAGAATCTTGGGTGTCTCATGAACCTGCCCATCTGTCCTGACAACATCACCTCTCCTCCACTTGCCACCGCCCTTGAGCCCACCAACAAGGTCCTTGTGACACGAAGACATCTGGAGGCAAAGTGTGGAAAAATAGCACTCTGGGAAAGAGTGTTTAATTCAGGATAAGGGCTGGGCTCCATGGCCATGCCTGTAATCCCAGAACTTTGAAAGGCCGAGACATTGGAAGGCTGTGAGGATTGGTTGAGCTCAGGAGTTCGAGGTCAGCCTGGTCAACATAGCAAGACCTGGTTTCTACAAAAAATGAAAAAATTAGCCTGGCTTGATCGTGCGAACCTATAGTCCCAGCTACTTGGAAGGCTGAGGAGGGAAGTTCACCTGAGTCTAGCAAGTCAAGGCTGTGGTGGTCATGAGTGTGCCACTGCATTCTAGTCTGGACAAAAGAGTGAGACTCTGACTCAAAAAGAAAATAAAAGAAGGGCTGAACATAGAAGGACTGAACGTGGTGGCTCCTGCCTGTCATCCCAGCACTTTGGACTGAGGCAGGAGAATTGCCTGAGCCCATGAGTGCAAGAGCAACCTGAACAACATAGTGAAATCTTGTCTCTAAAGAAATTGAAAAATTAGTCGTGTGTGGTGTCACGTGCCTGTAGTCTCAGCTACTTGGAAGGCTGAGGCAGAAGGGTCACCTGAGCCCAGTAGGTCCTGGCTGTCATAAACCATGAGTGTGCCACTGCACTCCAGCCTGGGTGACAGAGACTTCAACTCAAAAAAAAAAAAAAAAAGGGAGGCCTGGCTCGGTGGCTCAGCCTCTAATCCCAACACTTTGGGAGGTCAAGGCGAATGGATTGCCTGAGCCTACAGGTTCAAGACCAACCTGAACAATTTGGCGAGACCTCATCTCTACCATAAATTAAAAATTAGCCAGGTGTGGTAGTGCATGTCTGTAGTTCTGGCTACTTGGAAGGTTGAGGCAGAAGGATCGCCGGAGCCCAGCAGGTCAAGGCTGCAGTGGCCAGGAGCCACTGCACTCCAGTCTGAGTGACAGAGTGAGACTCCAAATAAAAAAAAAACAAAGAGGAGAAAACTGAGGCTCCAGATGGCCAATGAAACCTGACGAGGAAATACACCTGACAAGGTAGATCCCCCTTGGTTCTTGGAAAGTGTCTGAAGTCTACAATCTCTCCCCAACGCCTAGCCAGTGACATGG
>NW_007032676.1:0-1460 GCF_000164805.1 Carlito syrichta | reverse complement strand
TGTCGCCCAGGCTAGAAGTGCAGTGGCAAGCTCACAGCCATCGCAGCCTCGACCTGCTGGACTCAGGTGATCTTCTGCTCAGCTTTTCCAAGTAGGTGGAGCCACAGACACGTGCCACCATGCCCAGCTAATTTTTTGATTTATTATAGAGACTAGGTCTTGCCAAGTTGCCCAGGCTGGTCTCAAACCCCTGAACTCAGGCCATCTTCTCACTTCAGTCCCCCAAAGTACAGGGATTACAGGGATTAGAGGTGTTAGCCACTACGCCTGGCCACAAAAACACATTGTAATTTCATAATAGAGTTACAAAGTGGTAATGTGCTTATACACAGGAGGAAGTAGCTCACTTTGCCAGTGGAAAAAAAAGAACAATATTTTGCATACATTTATATACACATACCATGCAGATACTGCAATGACAGCAACAACCACTAGCTAACTATTTGTCAGGCATCACCATGAGAATGCTCACAACCATCTTATAAGGACACCGGTGTTATTAGCCCCATTGTCCAGAGGAGGAAGTGGAAACGGAGGCACAGAGAGGTGAAGATGACCGGTCTGAGGTCACAGACTAGTACAAGTGAGAGTCACGGTATAAGTGCCCGCAACATCCCACAATCATTACCTCAAATCAGGAGGCGTGGAGGGAAAGAGAAATGACATTGTTTCTGCAGAACCAAAAGCAGCCAGTACAGGGCTGAGCAGGCCGTGGGAACACAGCAGGCCCCGTCTTCACACCCCATCATGACCACCATGAGCCGGAACACTTGACCCTGCCCTGCACCAACCTCATTCAGTGATGCTCAGTTGTCAAAAGCCCAGACCCCCCTGTAGACCAGCTAAGTTTCATCTCTGGAGTAGAATGGGGGGGGGGGTTTGCTGATAGTCTTTGCAATTCCCCAGGGACTGTGACATGCAGGCAAGGTTGGGCACTCCTAGGGTGGCTTGTTTATAGGGGACAGAACAGGGATCTGGCAGGAGGGGTGACTGAGGAACTGAAGAGGATCAGGCGGGAGAGGGAGCAAGAATGGACTGACTGACTGACTGCTGTGTCCTTAGACAGGGTCTCCATTAACTCTTCCTGTGGCCCACAGCTCTCTGGCATGCCCAGCAGGCCCACAAATACTCCCTTTTGCCTGGAGAGGATGCTTATGGCCTGTGACCCTAATGTCCTGCCCAACAGCAGCTGGAGACCGTGCAAAAGTCTCTTAACTCTCGAAGCCTCAGTTTCCTCATTTGCAAAATAAGAATCATCACACCGGATTCAGAGGGCATTAAAGGAGATATGGATGCCGAAGAAGTCACTCAAACACAAAACAAAGAAACAGAACAGCACCAGACTCAGAGAAAGTGCTATCACTGACCCCGTGGAGGCTGGTGAGGATGGAGGATACGGTACAGACTGGGGTCCAAGGCTGCATCAGCCTTTGCCAACAAGTCTAGAGATTGCCCTGCCC
>NW_007032675.1:3010-3988 GCF_000164805.1 Carlito syrichta | reverse complement strand
CAATCTGAACTGTCCTTCACAGCAGATCAGGGCAATTGACTCTAACTGCAAACTAATTTACCAACTTGAAAAGAAAATTAGAAATCAGACCTGAAAGGACATTGGACTTAAACGAAAGGTCTCAGAGTGTGCTTCATTGATTCTATCAGTCTAATGACTTAATTCTATTCCTACTGTATTGTTCCCTTTTTTCTTTTTTCCTTTTCCTTTTCTTCTCTTTTCTTCTCTCTGTAAACTATATCTTTGTATAGAGGAGCAGCACACTAACAAGGTGGTTGGTTAGCTTGTATATTAGCATCACTATATGTTTTATTTTTGTTTGTATGAGAGTTGGTTCGACTGTAGCTGTGGTCTATTGTTTTTTATCTGTTTCAGCATAGGCCTCTCTCTCTATTTGTTGGCACACTTGTTTGTTTCCCCCCTTACTCCTCTATCTCTCCACTCCCCTCTTCAACCCACTATCTGCTCCATTCTCTCCCCTCTGCTAGCCACATTTTATTTCAGGGAGTAAACCTACAGCCCCACTGCATGGACAGATTCCAGGGCAGTGGGAAGTGGGTTCCACATTATCCACACGCCTGTCAGCGAATACCAGGACCTGCAGACAGATTTTGAATCACAGCTCTCCCCTTAAATACATCTCAAAACTGTAAAAAGGACCACCTCCAACCTACAGTGCAACTTCAGAATTGAACAAAGTAAGAGGGCATACATAAAGAATAGGAGATTGAACAAACAGAAGTAAAACCAATTCCTTTACCCCTGAATAACAGAATTAAAGAAGACGGTGACATGGAGGGAAGGAAAAAGTAGAGAGGGGGAAAAAACCACACAAATGAAGAAAACCGAAAGAAGAATATAGGTCCTACACAGACCCCTGGGAAATCAGACACTGAGAAAACAGATTCCGGAACCACAGACAATGAAGAGTCCCCAGAATGACTGGGTACATGCACAAACCCAGACATCAAGACATTA
>NW_007032675.1:0-1386 GCF_000164805.1 Carlito syrichta | reverse complement strand
TCAAAAACAGGGATCAAAAAGATCCCTGGAAACAAATGAAAAATGAAGAAACATCTTACCAGAATCTCTGGGATGCCCTGAAAGCTGCAGTAAGAGGGGAATTTATATCCCTGCAAACACAAATGAAGAAAATGGAAGGAACAGAAATTCACAACCTAACAAGCCACCTAAAGAAACTGGAAAAGCAAGACCACAAAAACCCTAATTTCAGCAGAAGAATCCAGATCACCAAAATAAAAGCCAAAATCCAGGACATAGAAGACAAAAAGATAATACAAAAAATCAATGAAACAAAAAGCTGGTTCTTCGAAAGGGTAAACAAGATTGATGGTCCCCTAGCTAGACTGACCAAGAAAAAATGAGGAAAAAACCAAATAAGCATAATCAGAAACACAAAAGATGAAGTCACATCTGACACTGAAGAAATACAAAAGATCATTAGAGACTACTACGTACACTTGTATGGAAACAAACTTGAAAACCAGAAGGAAGTGGAGAACTTTCTGACATCACACAACCTACCTAGGTTGGAACAAGAAGAAATTGAGACCCTAAATAGACCAATAACAATCAAGGAAATTGATGATGTAATAAGAAAACTTCCTACAAAAAAAAAGCCCTGGTCCAGATGGCTTTCCAGCAGAATTCTACAAGACATTCAAGGAGGAGCTGATGCCAATCCTACTGAAGGTATTCCAGGCAATTGAAAAAGATGGAACTCTCCCCAAATCATATTACGAAGCCAACATCACATTGATACACAAGCCAGGTAAAGATCCAACAAAGAAAGAGAACTACAGGCCAATATCTTTGATGAACATAGATGCTAAAATTCTCAACAAGATCCTAGCAAACCGGATTCAGCAATACATCTCAAAAAATCATCCACCATGACCAAGTAGGCTTCATTCCTGGCATGCAAGGCTGGTTCAACATTCGTAAAACCATAAATGTAATTAAATACATCAACAGATGTCAAAACAAAAACCACATGATCATATCACTAGATGCAGAAAAAGCTTTTGATAAAATCCAGCACCCCTTCTTGATAAAAACCCTTGAACATCTAGGCATACGGGGAACATACCTCAAAATAGTAAAAGCCATCTATGAGAAACCCACAGCCAGCATACTCCTAAATGGACAAAAATTGGAACCAATTCCCCTGAAAACTGGAATTAGACAAGGATGCCCACTCTCTCCCCTCCTGTTCAACATAATATTGGAAGTCCTGGCTAAAGCAATTAGAGAAGAGGAGGCAATCAGAGGTATTCAATACGAAAAGAGGAAGTCAAGTTATCTCTCTATGCAGATGATATGATGGTGTACCTTGAAACCCAGAGATCTGTCAAAGGCCTCCTTACATTGATAAAAGCCTTTGGCAAA
>NW_007032674.1:0-851 GCF_000164805.1 Carlito syrichta | reverse complement strand
GGAGCCCAGAGTGTGGCTTGCGGCGACTGGACGACCGCGGAGCTGGGCCCCCCGCTGGCCGCGGAGCTGGGCCCCCCGCTGGCGGCGGAGCCGGGCCCCCCGCAGGCGGCGGAGCTGGGGCCCCCCTACCACGTCGAGGGAACGTGAGTCAGGCCGCTCTTGGACATGGACCCTTAACCGTGAGTTCACAGACTCTTCTTTTCTTGTATTTTCTAACCTGTGTTGTGGCTTTTGCTGGAAGTGCAACTGCTGGATTATGCATGAGAGTATCCCGTTTTCTGAGAAGTGTGTGTGGAAGGACTGCCCTATTCCCACGGAATGTATGTGGCCATAAATGTGTCCACTGATTCCTCAGTGTTCGTTCTGTTCCATGGATCAATCGTTAGGGTTTTATACCATTGCCTCTGTGTTTGGTTTACTGGACTTTGGTGAAAGCAGAAAGTGTGAAACCCTACACTTTGCCCATTTTGAAGAGAGTTTGGGCTATTGCCGGTCTCATGCAATTCTTCTGAAAGACTAGACATTTGGGTTTTGGTCGAGATTTCTTTGTGTTTTTAATGCGTTGTGTAGTAGTGGCATCTTCCCACGTCATGGTTTTTATTTATTGAACCGAGCATTTCCTTTCCATTGGCTTATGTCCTCTGCAATGTCTATCAGCATGAGTGTGTACTGTTTAGTGTACTGTTCTATTGTCCGCTTAACTTTGTTTTTTGTACTATTTTGTGGTTTTGGCTGCTACGGTAATTTAATTGTTTCCTTAGTGGTTTCTTCAGGTGGACTTTGAAAGTGTAGAGAGACACCAGGTGTTTGTATGTTGAATTTGTGTCCCGCAACAATGCTGAATTTTGAGT
>NW_007032673.1:0-701 GCF_000164805.1 Carlito syrichta | reverse complement strand
GCAGACCTTTCACTAGGTACAGCTAGCGCCGGGGATAGGTCATGGCCGTGTGCCACCTATTCTCAATGCTTTCACGGAGACCAAACATTTCTGGTGGCTGCATGCCTAACTTAGGACAAACTCCACAGACTTTGAAGAACTTTTTGAAAGCAGCTGCTATCATGGGTTATGACTGTTCTCTGAGTGGATGTCCACAGAGCTCCCATACTGTTGGTGTGGGCTTGGAATCTCTATGCTTTTTCTCCAATTATTCATTGTAAGGCATTCATCAGCATTTCAGACACCAATCCACAGCCACGTATATTAAAATGTATTAAATTAAATGCCATGCCAAGTGGGATTTATTTCTGGGAAACATGTGTAGCACAACTTACAAAACATAAATGGCATTTCATACAAAACTCAATAAAGGAACATTCCGTACTAGCGGTATAAAATAGCCACATACAACCTTCTTTACTGAGGTGGAAAGGGAATTGAGAAAACTTCACACTATTCATGATAGAAGCCACATACACCCTTCTTTGTTGATGTGGAAAGGGAATTGAGAGAACTTCACACTGATTCATGATAGAAACCCTAACAGGTTACTCAGAATAGAAGAAAACCTCCTTCACCTAATAAAGGCCATGTAGTAAAACATAAAACTGACATGATTACTCCATGGTGAAACTTTCAGCTTTTCCCAAAAGATCAAGAAG
>NW_007032672.1:0-727 GCF_000164805.1 Carlito syrichta | reverse complement strand
GAAAACTAAATGAGTAATACATGTTTTCATTAGACACCAGGTGTTCTGTGTATGTCAGAGAAGAAAACAAGGAGTTTCTATGTAGACGGTTCTGCCTAGCTGAGAGAACTGGGTAGAGCTCTTTCTTCCTTGTTCTGTCAGCTGGTGCTGTAGTATCTGATGGTAAGGAACTGACATTACCTAAAAGGTAGACACTTGTCCTACTCCACACAGTCCAGGAAGAATTAAAGGAACTCAAGGATCCAGCTGCTCCCAAGAACTGCCTTGTAATCTGAATCCTTGGCATTTGTTTGGCCTACTATGGGTAGAAGTTCTGACTCTGAATCAAGGCAAGATTCTTCACCAAATAGATCCTGTTCTTGAGAGCAAGCTATTCATTTAAAGGGGGGAAACAAGGAAATAAAATTTCTAGTAATTTAAAAAATCATTCATAACAGAATGTTTCTTAAATGAAAACGAATACACACACACACACACACACACACACACACACACATGTATGCACGCACTACACATACTTTGGGCAGTTTCTTTTTATTATCTATCATATCTACCCCAGGCAAACTGAGAAAACATAGAAAGCCAGTTATAGCATGGTAACAACAGCTCATAAGCCCACCTGCCACCCTACACAGGAGCTTTTATCAAGACATAATAGAATGTTAGAGAACTAATTATAGTATCATTTTTCAAACATGACACTCTCTAGAAGTTCAGGTTAATTTAT
>NW_007032671.1:0-758 GCF_000164805.1 Carlito syrichta | reverse complement strand
GATGCATTTGTTGTCGCTCCTCCATTATGTGTGCACCAGTGAATGACTCTGATCTCTGATGTTTGCCTCAATGATTAGTCCTACTGCACAAGGGTGTCCCATTGATTATTCCTTCTCTTTAATGGGTGTCCCGCTTACTGGACCTCCTTCATAATGTGTACCCCAGTACCTGGCCCTCCTTTAGAATGGGTGTCCCAGGGAAGGAGCCTCCTGAATTATGTATGGCCTAGGGACTGAGTCTCTACTGTGATTGGTGACCCCAGTGAATTACCTTCATATATGGCGTGTGCCCCTGTGACAAGAACTCCTCTGTGATTGGTGTCATAGTAACTGGACCTTCTTGATAATGGGTGTACCTGTGGCTGGGTCTCCTCTTTGACTGGAAACCCCAAGAGTGACCTTTGTCTGTGATAGGTGCTCCAGTGATAGTCCCTTTGCTGTGGTGGGTCTTTTCCAAATGTGTGCCTTAGTAACTAGTCCTTCTGTCTGGGTGTTTGTTTCTGGGCCTCCTCTGTAATGGGTGCCCCCGTGACTGGCCCTCTTCTATGATGAGTGTCCCAGTGACTGAGCCTCTTCCATAATAGGTGCTGTTTTTGATTGGGCATCTTATGTGATTGTTGCCTCAGCAAGTGATCATCCTCCAAATTTAGTGCCACAGTGACTAACCCTCCTCTGTAATGGGTTTTCAAGAAACTGGGCCTCTTTCATAATTGGTGTCCTAGTGTCTATCCCTCCTCTGTGATAGGTGTCCCAGTGAT
>NW_007032670.1:0-778 GCF_000164805.1 Carlito syrichta | reverse complement strand
GAGCTTGAGGACCCAAAATATAGAAATAAACCAAACTCTTAAAACACAGAAAATAAGCTAAAAAAGACAGAACAAACCTTCAAGAGATGAGTGACTACCTCAAGAGGCCTAACCTAAGAATATTCGGACTCCCTGAGGCAGAAAGAGAAACAGAGACTACATTGGAACAAACTTTCCACGAGATCATTCAAGAAAATTTCCCTTATCTAATCAGTGATACAAAAATTCAAACACAAGAGATTCAGAGAACCCCCGCAAGACAACAAATGAGAAGATCAACTCCTAGACACATAATAATTCGCCTAAATAAAGTAGGCACAAAAGAAAAAATCCTAAAGGCAGCAAGAGAAAAAGGCCAGATCACCCACCATGGAAGACCAATCAGAATAGCAGCAGATTTATCTGCAGAAACCCTGCAGGCTAGGAGAGCTTGGAGCCCTATCTTCAAAGTCCTAAAGGATAAACAATTTCAACCAAGAATAACCTACCCAGCCAAGCTAAGCTTCATCAGTGAGGGAGAATTAAAATCTTTCCCAGATGTCCAATCCCTAAGAACTTATGCAGCCACAAAACCATCTCTACATGAAACACTTAAGAAAGTACTAAACACAGAAGAAAAGGAAAAAAGAACAACGTTCTTCACAAGAGTACAGGGAAAAGAATAAAATATACACGAACCAACCCCAAAAGCAAAAGAAAGACAAAAAAAAAAGTAAAAGAAAAAAGAAAAAACCAAGTGGAAGAACAATAACTCAATAAGAACTCCATGATAGGGACG
>NW_007032669.1:0-712 GCF_000164805.1 Carlito syrichta | reverse complement strand
GGCTATTCATTTATTTGTTCATCAAACTTGGGCTGGGTTGGACCAGGTGCTGAGGAAGTATTATTGAGTACAGCAGGTTTTGTTCCTGCTCCCTGGGAGTGAAACACAAAGTAGATAATCCACGGATTTATCCAAATTCCTTGTGGTGGTAAATTCACCTGAATGATCACATCCCGTACATGTGTGCTTGGTAGCTGGAGAAAGGTAGCCAGGAGAGGTGTTTCTGACCTATAAACTGTGAGATAGAAAAAGGGCCAAAAGGGGGCCTAATTCCTGGAGAAGGAGCAGTAACAAACAATCCCCTAGGTCCCGAGGCTCCCAGCATCATACTGAGAGTTACACCATTGGATTCCTTGGTCTTAAGGCTTGGACTGAGCCATACTACCAGCATCCCAGTGTCCCTATCTCTGCATGAGCCAATTCCTGTGGTAAGTCCCCAGGACACATCCTATTAGCTTATTCTCTCTGGAAAGCCCTGTTGAATGTAGTGCACTTTGTTTTATTAATGATGGCCATTCTTACTGGGGTTAGGTAGTATCTCAATGTGGTTTTGATTTGCATATCTGATGATGAGTGAGGCTGAGCACTTTTCCATGTGTCTGCTGGCTGCCCATAATCTTCTTTTGAGAAGTGTTTATTCATGTCTTTTGCCCACTTTTGAATGGGGTTGTTTGTTTTTTTCCTTTCGGTGCATTTGTATTCCTTGTAGATC
>NW_007032668.1:0-789 GCF_000164805.1 Carlito syrichta | reverse complement strand
CCAGCAGGCTAGCTGTTCAAGTCAGCTAGTTAAGTCAGCAAGCTTACTACTGGCTAGGTAGGTAGTTAGCTAGTTAAGTGAGCTGTCTAGCCAGCTTGCTAGCTAAATTCAGCTAGGTAAGTCAACTGGCTAGCAAGGTGGCTAGATAGGTAGCCACCTATTTAAGGCAGCTGTCTAGCCAGCTGACTTGCCGGGTAAGTTAGCTAGTTAAGTCACTTGACAACCAGCTGGCTAGCTAGTTAGTTCAGCTCGTTAAGTTAGTTGGCTATCCTGCTGGTTAGCTAGTTAAAAAGTTAGTTAAGTCAGAAGGCTAGTCATCTGACTAGCTAGTTATTTCAGCTAGTTAATTCAGCTGGCTAGATCAGAAGCTAGATATGTAAGTTAGCTAGTCATGTCAGGTAGCTAGCTAGTTAAGTCAGCTAGTTAAATCAGCTGGGTAGCTAGGTAGCTTATTACTTAAGACAGCTATCTATGCAAGCAGGCAAGCTAGGTACCTAACTGGTTAAGTCAGCTAGTTAAGTCAGCTTGCCACCTTGTTAAGTCAGCTGGCTTGCCAGCTGGTTAGGTAGGCAACAAGCTTGTTAAGTCAGCCAGATAGCAAGTGGCATAGCTACGTAAGTCAGCTAGTTAATTCAGTTGGCTTTCCAGCTGGCTAGGTAGGTAGCTAGCTAGTTAAGTCAGATGGCTAGCCAGTTAGCACGCTGGTTAGGACAGCTAGTTTATTCAGCTGTCCAGTCAGCTGGCTAGGAGGTAAAATCAGTTAGTTAAGTTATCTGGCCAGCCAGCTTT
>NW_007032667.1:0-1157 GCF_000164805.1 Carlito syrichta | reverse complement strand
CTAGTTACGTCAGCACAACAGACATCAAAATATTTAACAGAGCTAACTAGAGGGCCAACTAGTCAGTCAACTATCTAACCCAGCTAACTAGTCTGCCGAGTAATTGTTCAACTTGTTAAGCCAGCTAACAAATCAGTCATGTAGTCAGTCAATGTGTTAAAACAGATAACTATTTTGCCAACTTGTCAACCAAGTTAAGTCACCTAGCAAACTCGTTAAATAACTAGTTAAGCCAACGAGTTAACTAGTTCATCAACTAGTTAATACAGGTAGCTATCTCATTAATCAACTCGTTAAGTCAGCTAGCTATCTTGTTATCCAACTAGATAAGTCAGCTAGCTAAGTCAACTATCTAACCAGTTAGCTAACTAAGTCAGCTAGCTAAGTCAGCTAGCTGACTAGTTAGCTAAATAAAGTCAGCTACTTAAGTCTGCTACCTAACTAGTTAGCTAATTTGTTAAGTTAGCTATTTATTCAGCTAGTTATATAGTTAGCTAACTATTTTTTTCAGGTATTTAAGAAAGGTAGCAAACTAGTTAAGTCAGTCAGTTAAGTCAGCTAGCTAAATAGTTAAATCACCTACTTAATTCAGTTAGTTAAGTCAACTTTCTAATTAAGTCAGCTGGTTAAGACAGCTAGCTAGCTAGTTAGCAAATGGTTGAGTCTGGTAGTTAGCTAGTTAAGTAACTGGTTAAGTCAGCTGGTTGAGTCATCTAGCTAGCTAGTTAGCTAATGGGTTGAGTCAGCTGGTTGATTAGGCTAGCTAGCTAGTTACCTAACGAGTTAAATCAGCTGGATGAGTCAGTTACCTAGCTAGTTAGCTAACGAGTTAGGTCAGCTGCTTGAGCAACCTGGGAAGCTCGTTAGCTAATGAGATAAGTCAGATGATTATGTCAGTTAGCTAGCACATTCAATAACGGGTAAGCTAACCAGTTAGCTAGCTGGTTATGTCAGCTAGCTAGTTACACAGCTAACTATTTAAGTCAGCTTGTTAGCTAGGTAGCTAGCAGTTTAGTTAACTGTTTAAATCATCTGGTAGCTAGGTAGCTAACTAGTTAGTGAACTATTTGTGTCGGCTGTCTTGTTATGTAGCTAGCTAGTTAAATCAGCTAAGTAAATCAGCTGGCTGACCAACTGGCTAGCTAGGTAGTGAAGTA
>NW_007032666.1:0-2144 GCF_000164805.1 Carlito syrichta | reverse complement strand
TAAGTCAGCTGACTAGAGAGCTGGCTAGCTAGATTATTATATAGTTAAGTAGTATGTCTAGCCCACTGGCTAGCTAGTTAAACCAACTAATTAAGTCAGCTGACTAACAAGCTTACTAGCTAGGTAGTTTGCTAATTAACTCAGCTGGCTAGACAGAAGGCTACTTAGTTAAGTCACGTAGTTTAGACAGCTAGCTAGCTATATAGCAAGCTAGTTAATTCAGCTGACTAGCAAGCAGGCCAGCTATTTGAGTCAACTAATTAGGTCAGCTGGCTAGCCAGCTGGCTAGCTAGGTAGCAAGCTACTTAAGTCAGTTGGCTAGCCAACTGGCAAGAAAATTAACTCAGCTAGGTAAGTCAGCTGACTAGCCAGCTAGTAAGCTATGTAGAGAGCTAATTATGTCAGCTGGTAAGTCAGCCGGCTAGCAAGTTATTTCAGCAGGTTGAGTCAGCTGGCTATCCAGTTGACTAGCAGGTTAAATCAACTAGTTCGGTCAGCTGGCTAGCCAGCTGGTTAGCTAGGTAGCAAGCTAGTTAAATCAGTTGTCTAGCCAGCTGGATAGCTGTTTACATCAGCTAGTTAATTCAGTTGGTTTCACAGCTGGCTAGCTAAGTATCCAACTAGTTAAGTCAACTGGCTAGTCAGCTGGCTAGCTGGTTAAGACAGCTAGTTAATTCAGTTGGCTAGCCAGCTGGCTTTCTTGTTAAGTAAGCTAGTTAAGTCAGCGAGCCAGCCAGCTCGCTAGCTAGTTAAGTCAGCTGACCAGTCAGCTAGCTAGCTAGGTTGATAGCTAGTTAAGCAGTTAGCTAAGTCAGCTGGTTATCCAGGTATCTCACTAGTTAAGTCAGTTAGTTAAGTCAGCAGGCTAGCCACCTACCTAGCAGGGTAGCTAGATAGTTAGATCAGCTGGCTAGCCAGATGGCTAGCTTGTTAAATCACGTAGTTAATTCAGCTCGCTGGCCAGAATGTTAGCTAGGTAATTAGGTAGTTAAATCAGTTGGCAAGCCAGAGGGTTATGTAGGTAGGTAGCTAGTTAAGTGTGCTGACTAGCCATCAGGCTATCTAGTTATGTCAACTAGTTAAGTGAGCTGGCTATAAATCTGTCTAGCTAGGTAGGTAGCTAGTTAAGTCTGCTGGCTAGCCAGTTGGCTACTTCGTTAAGTCAACTAGTTAAGTTAGCTGACTGGGCTGCTGGCTAATGAGGTAGCTAGGAAATTAAGTCAGCTGACTAGTTTTGTTAAGTTATTTGGTGAAGTCAGTTGTCTAGCCAGCTGGCTAGCTAGTTAAAAAGTTGTTACATCAGATGGGTAGCCAGCTGGCTCACTAGTTATTTCAGTTAGTTTTGTCAGCTGGCTAACCAGGTAGTTAGGCAATTAAGTCAGCTGGCTAGCCAGCTTGCTAGCTAGTTAAGTCAGCTAATTAAGACAGTGGGCTAGCCAGCTTGCTATCTAGGTAGCTAACTAGATATGTCAGCTACCTAGGCAACTGGCTAGCTAGTTAATTCACCTAGTTAAGTCAACTGAGAAGGGTAGCTAGCTAGATAAGTCAGCTTGCTAGTCAGCAGGCTAACTGTTCAAGTCACCTAGTTAAGTCACCAAGCTTGCCTGCTGGCTAGGTAGGTAGCTAGCTAGTTAAGTGAGCTGGCTAGCCAGTTTGCTAGCTAAAGTCAGTTAGGTAATTCAGCTGGTTAGCCAGGTGGCTAGAAAGGTAGCCAGCTATTTAAAGCAGCTGTCTACCCTGCTGATTTACTGGTTGTCAGCTAGTTAAGACACTTGGCAACCAGCAGGCTAACTAGTTAAGTCAGTCCATTAAGTCATTTAGCTATCCAGCTGGATAGCTAGTTATAAAGTTAGTTACATCAGATGGCTAGTCATATGGCTAGCTAGTTATTACAGCTAGTTAAGAGAGCTAGCTAGATATGAGTCAGTTATGTCAGGTAGCAAGCAAGTTAAGTCAGCTAGTTACATCAGCTGGCTAGCTAGAAAGCTAGATAGGTAGCTAGTTACTTAAGACAGCTAGCTATGCCAGCTGGATAGCTAGGTAGCTAGCTGGTTAAGTCAGCTAGTTAGGTCAGCTTGCCAGATCGTTAAGTCAGCTGGCAATCAGCTGCATATCTAGGGTAGATAGTTAGTTAAGTCAGCTGG
>NW_007032665.1:0-561 GCF_000164805.1 Carlito syrichta | reverse complement strand
GAGGGGCGGGAAGGTAGGGGGGTGGGAGGGCATCCGGAGGCCGAGGGCAGGGACTGGGCAGCAGGACGGGCCCCGAGGCCACCTTCCTGGCACGATGGCGGTGCCCACTGGGCCGCCTGGCTGGGACTGCCTCTGGGCTGGGTCTCTGGGGACGCCGGGTCTCTGGGGACGCCGGGTCGGAGAAGGAGAAGAACGGAGGTCTCTGGAGTCCCGCAGAGACGGGCTTCAGGAGAGCGAATGGCAGTGGTCCCAGCCTTTGTGGCATCAGTGACGGCTTCATGGAAGACGACTATTCCACGGATGGAGGTGGGTGGGTGGTTTCGGGATGATTCAAGCGCCTTACATTTATTGTGCGTTTGATTTCTATTATGATTGCATTGCAATATATGATGACTAATTGTGAAATTACTTTGATCTGAGTCTGCAAGCAATCGATTGACATGTCTCTGTGGAGTCCCACCTCACCACGCATGTTCGTTTGCATTTGCGGACGCCCCAGCAGGAGCATCGCCCCTTGGCTACACTTCAGACCATCAGGCATCACATTCTCATAAAGAGCTG
>NW_007032664.1:0-736 GCF_000164805.1 Carlito syrichta | reverse complement strand
GAATAATTCCAACTGACAATATGAAGCCAGAATTACTATGATAGCAAAACAAGACAGACGCACAAAAAGAAAAAACAAACAAAGAAAACCACAGACAAATATCACTGATGAACACAGGCATGACAAAGTCTTAGCAAAAAACTAACAAGTTAAATTCAACACTACATTTTTGCATATTGTTAGAAATAGCAATTGAATTAGATTTTGGCCTTTTCTATATTCTATATTAGCAAAGGGGTATAAGTTTCTTATATATTCTCTATTTTTGCAATCATATAACCTTAATTTTTTAATAGATGAAGCATATTAAAATAATAATTGTCCATTTTCTGCTTACTATCTGGCTAAAGAAACAAAATTTCCGGTATTTAGGTGAAGGTAAATATTAACTTAATTATAAGGATATTATATTTTAACCTCATTTTAGCATAATTGTATGTATTTCCAAAAAAGTAGCTTTTTTTACTTCTTTTATCGCAGTATATAAAGTTATATTAGGGTAAGCATTAATTTGTTTTTGATAAAAATTTGGTTTTCTACATGCAACCATGTTATTGTACATTATTCGTTTTTCATCATTTTCTGACAACACTCAAATATGTTTTCAAACTTGTGGATGAACATTTGTATACTTTTGAGTACTTAGCTATGCAGCTATGATGACATAAGTATTATAGTCCATGTGTTTTCATTACATGCAGGATGATTTCTATCAAATGTATTCCTGAGGTTGCAG
>NW_007032663.1:0-3006 GCF_000164805.1 Carlito syrichta | reverse complement strand
ATGTTTTGTCTGCCCTTCAGAAGAATGTATACTGTGCTTTTGTTGGGACAAGTGTTCTGTGTATGTCTGCTAGATCCAATTGTCTATATTGTTGTTCAAATTCTCTATTTATTTATCTTCTGTCTGGTTATTCTATCCAATATTAAAAATAGTTTATTAAAGTCTGTTATTATTATTGTGTTACTTTCTATTTCTCCCTTCAATTCTGTGAAAGTTTGCTTCATATTTTTGAGGATTTGATATTTGTTGCATAAATATTTATAATTGTTTTATATTTTTATGAACTGACATTTTTATCATTGTATAAAGTCTCCTTTGTTTCTTCTAATAGTTTTTTATTTAAAGTCTATTTTGTCTGATATTATATACACTTGTTCTTTTTTTCTCTCATTTGTGTGAAATATCAATTTCCATCTTTTTCCTTTTAGTTTCTGTAGGCTTTTATATCTAATGTAAGTTTCTTACAGATAGCATATAGTTAGATCTTATTTTTAAATACATTCAGTAATCTATGTTTTTGAGTTTAATTTACATTTAGTACAATTATTAGTAGAGAAAGACTTATTCTTGAAGTTTTGTTCATTGTTTTCTATGTTTTATACCTTATTTGTCCCTCCTTTCCTCTCTTGATGCCTTCTTTGTGTTTTATTAATTTTTTTGTTGTTGCTGTGACAGACTTCTCATTTCCTTTTGTGAATACTTTAAGGATAATTTCTTTTTGGTTACCACTGCAATTACATAAATATCTTAGAGTTATAACATTCTATCTTAAACTGATAATAACTTCAATTACAGACAAAAACTATATTCCTTTACAACTTCACTTCACATTTTATGTTATTGATCAAACAAGTTACATTTTTGTGTATTGTGAAACCATATGAGTTTTATTTTAAAATGTTTTTGTCATGTAAATTCTATACAAGATTAAAAGTGATCAAATTTACACTAATATAGGATACTATTTGTGCTCACATATTTACATTTACTTGAGAACTATGTTTGTTGAATACATCTAGTAAAGAGCACCTTTTACTCTGTTTATTAGGGATAGTATAATTTTTTTTCAATCTTGAAGGACAGTTTGTCAAATATAGTATTGTTGCTTACTTGTTTGACCTTTTTTATACTTTTATTTTTAGCACTTTGAATAGTTCATATGTCTTCCCTTTAACCTGTGAGATTTCTTCTTCTTCTTCTTTTTTTTTGAGTTGGAATCTTACTCTGTCACCCAGACTGGAGTGCAGTGGCATGTTCCCAGTCATCACCTCAGCCTAACCCTGCTGGGCTCTGGCAATCCTTCCACCTCAGCCTTCCAAATTGCTGGAACTACAGGCGCACGCTACTACTCCCAGCTAATTTTTGATTTATTGTAGAGATAAGGTCTCACCAAGTTCCCCAGGCGGGTCTCGAACCAGCAGACTCAAGCAATCCACTCACCTCAGCCTCCCAAAGTTCTGGGATTACAGGCTGAGCCACTGAGCCCTGCAAGGTTTTCTCTAAGTTCACTGTTAATCTTATGAAAGCTCCCTTTTGAGGAGAAACTTTTCTCTTGTCCCAAGAGTCTCTATGTATTTGATTTTTTATTATAATGTCTCTGTGTGGAGATCTTCAGTTTTATCCTAATTGGATTATATAGAGCTTTAAAAAAAATTATGACCATTTCTTCCCCTCAAAATTAGGATTTGTTGGTCATTATTTCTTCAAATAAATTTTATTGACACCTCTTTCTCTCTCTTTCTTTCACTTTCTTTCTTCTGGACCTGCGTTATGACTATGTTGGTCTACTCAATAGTGTCCTATGAATCCCTTATTAGTCTCTTTACTTTCCTTTATTTTTATGTTTTCTAATTAGCTCTATTGTTTAGTGATTTCAAATGACCTACTTTCAAGTTTGCTGATTCTTTCTTCTGTCTGATCAAGTCTGTTGTTGACTCTGCAGTAAAATTTTTTTATTAAGTGTGAAAACTGTAGAAATTTTAACATATGATGAATAGCTAAACCCCTACTTTAAGAGAATTTAACAAATTCTAGCATAATTTCTAGTAGCATAAGATTGTGTTCCCAGAATGATCTTAGCCACCTGCCCCATTAAAATGACTACCTTACAAAGCTCAAGACTACCAGAATAATTTTCTATTGGTTCTAGTCAATATCTGATTATAGGCCCTTGAATATCCTTTTTAAAATAATTTATTCAATATGACTTACATTTGTAAATATGTATCTCTAGTAACCAAGAAGTGTCTCTCTCAAGGGGCCTGAGAGCCATTCCATTGAAATGTAACCAATAAAATAAATAATGCAGCTGCTCTCATCTAGTCTTTGTGGCAGAATATAATCCTAATGTAAATAACTGCCAAGTAACAAATGCAGCTGACAGAGTCACATTTGTGCTTACTCATAATTTGTATTTATCACTTCTGAAATTTTACTGAGTAGCTGTACTTCTCCCTCCTCAGTCTCCCTTTAACACCCAAATAATCAGTGTACAAATCAAATTGAAGTTTATTATTTTCCTTTCTGTCAGAAATTTCTCAATGAAATTTGTTTTAACCACTTTAATCCCTTTAGCTATTTGAGCAAGGTATTTTATCTTGATTAATAGATTATTTGGTACAAATAATCTTTGTTCAGTTATTGTACTTTTAAGACCCAAATTACCTGTTTTTAATAGTTTCTATTTATTTTTTGACATTTGTATTTTATCTATGCATCATTTTTCTGATTTTAGTTAGATGTGTATCCATGCTTTCTTTATCTTATTGAATACTTATGGTGATTATTGTAAATTCTTTGTCAGGCAGCTCATAGATCTCTAATTTTTAAGATCTATTTCTGGAGTTTTATTTCATTTCTTTTGTTGGACTATGTTTTTCCATTTTTTTGTATGCCTTATAATCTTTCATTGAGATTCAGGCATTCACAAAAAATGACCATTCCTCTAATGTTTTTCGATTGTCTTTCGTTCAGGAGACGATCTTTTTTTTTTTTTTTGAGTTGGAG
>NW_007032662.1:0-773 GCF_000164805.1 Carlito syrichta | reverse complement strand
TGCCCATCAAAAGAGGACTGGATTAAAAAAATGTGGTACATATACACGATGGAATACTACGCAGCCATAAAAAAGAACAAAATCATGAATTTCGCTGCAACCTGGATGGAACTAGAGTCTATAATACTGAGTGACCTCTCACAAAAACAAAAATCCGAATATCACATGTTCTCACTCATATAATGGACCTTGAACATCCAATGCAATACTATGAGAAAATGACGGATGGTACTGGGAACCTACGGGGGGGAGGGGGATGGGATTAACAGTAGCAAATATCTGTCGGGGGATGGGAAAACACTTCTTATCTACAGGGTGCCTGAATGAAACGTCATTGTACACCTACCCTTAACTGTACCCCACAAAACCATAATAAAAACTACTGATTAATGAAAAAATAAAAAAAAAATAAAAAAAAAAAGAAACAATGGGATTGCCCGAGCCCAGGTGTTTGAGACCAGCCTGGGCAACTTGGTGAGACCTCATCTCTACAATAAATAATAATAATAAAAAGAAACAATGGAATTTGAACCTATATGCTTGCTCCATGCCCAGCTTTTAACCACTTTACTTACGAAAGAGAATATTAAAAGGCAGCATGATATCATTGGTGAAGAAGTAGACTTTGAAAAGAGAACATTCATGCTCAAATTCAAGTTGTTTCCCGACCTAGCTGGTGACTGTAGAAAAGTTACTCAAACACTGTTCCACGGGTTTCTTATTTTTAGAAGAACAATGAATTCCTAACTAACTCTTAAGGTTGTGGTGAATAT
>NW_007032661.1:0-797 GCF_000164805.1 Carlito syrichta | reverse complement strand
TCATTAACTAAAAGTAGATAGTGTTCTTGGCTTGTTCGTCTATTCTAGACCGCTAGATGATGGTAAATTTTAAAGCATATGTACGTGAAGGAATTTCTTTGTCTTGCCCCTTTACGAATGGTATAAAAAGCTCTGTGTTAACTAACATTAAATTGTCATCTGTTCAGAAAGCAGGTGTCCAAGTATAATGTTTTCATCTTTCGCCTATCCGTCTCTCCTTCAGGAAACCTCATGACCCCCCCAATAGTTTCTAACAAATGAGATTCTTACGTGTCCAATAAGTACCTGAAATTGCTCAGTATCATTTTCAAACAATGAAATATTCATTAACAACCTCTAAAATTGTTTTAAAATTATACTTACACACACTCAATATTAAATGGTACAGAATTGGAGCAACTAGAACCCCAACATATTGCTGGTGTATACATATATCAGGGAGAACACCCCCCCAAAAACCAGAAATATCTTTTGGAGGAGAGGGCTTTTGAAGTATAGGCTTACCCCACTAGGTAAGTGCTCTAGGAAACCATTGGCATGAGTGTTCCAGTTAGCATTGCTCTGAGAAGCTGTGTTTAGTTAGCTTCAGTGAATCTCTTTTGGAGATTCTTTCAGTGTATTTGCTCATTTCATGTTGGGTGATTTATGAGTACACAGGCCCACACCGTTCTGAGTATTCAACAATTTTTGACTGAAAATGATATGACCCCCATGCCCTACCCTTCCTTCACCCAGTTCACCCCATGTGAATTTTCTGTTTGTTTGTTTCTCCAAATTAAAAAAAAAAATTCTCAAAG
>NW_007032660.1:0-736 GCF_000164805.1 Carlito syrichta | reverse complement strand
GACGATGCAGTAAAAATGTCCAGTCCTTGCGATGTTCAGTGATAGCGATGGCCGAGCTCTGTTGAGGAGTAGGCTGCGATGCTGGGGTCCCCAGCCTCCCGGGGGCGAGAGTCAGAGACCCACTGCAGATCTCCCTTGCAGAGGGCTTCAGACACCGGGTTGCCAGGTCGCCATCTTGCCCCCTCCCCCAGATTTTTTTTTTAACTTTGAGGTTTTTTTAAATTGGCATAATTATATCTATGAATATTCATTTCAATATTTATTTATTTTTAATTATTATATATATATTTTTTGAGTTGGAGTCTCACTTCGTCACCCAGGCTAGAGTGTAGTGGCACACTCATGGTCACCCCAGCATTGATCTGCTGGGCTCTGGCAATCCTTCCGCCTCAGCCTTCCAAATAGCCAGAACTATAGGCGCATGCTACCATGCCTGGCTAATTTTTTATTTATTTTAGAGATGAGGTCTCGCTAAGTTGCCTGGGCTGATCTTGAACCCGCGGGCTCAGGCAATCCACTTGTTTCAGCCTCCCAAAGTGTTGGGATTACAGGCTGAGCCACCGAGCCTGGCCTCATTTCAGTACTTAAATAACTCCTCTTTTGACCCAAATCCATGTAGCTCAAATTATGTCTAGTGCCATTGGACTTTCATCTTTAAACAAATGATATAGACAAATTGCTTACTTCTCACTCAAAATGACAGCAGTGTCCATAATTACAAGCGAGCAGTGAGGAT
>NW_007032659.1:0-1358 GCF_000164805.1 Carlito syrichta | reverse complement strand
CCCAAAGTGCAAGCAGGGTTTTGACAGAATCTCCTGGATTTTCAAAGTATTGGATATATCAGGAAAAGAGGGATAACTGGCTTTCTCTTTTCCTATTTGGATACCCCTGATTTCCTTCTCTTTTATAATTGCCTGAGCTAGGACTTCCAACACAATATTAAACAAGAGGGATGAGAGTGGACAACCTTGTCTTGTTCATTCCTACTTAACAACAACAAGCAGACAGAGACCCAAATAAAAAGCACAATCCCATTCACAATATCCACCAAAAAAATGGAATACCTAGACATCTTCCTAACCAGAGAAGTGAAAGACCTTTACAATGAGAATTACAAAACATCGCTCAAAGAAATCCAAGAAGACACAAACAAATGGAAAAATATTCCATGCTCATGGATAGGAAGAATCAACATTTTTAAGATGTCCATCCTACAAAAGGCAATCTACAGATTCAATGCAATACCCATTAAGTTACCAACATCATTTTTTCTCAGACCTGGAAATGACAATGCAGAAATTTATATGAAAACATAAATGACCACAAATAGCCAAAACAATCCTTAGCAAAAGAAACAAAGCAGGAGGTATCACGCTTCCTGACTTCAAACTTTACTATAAGCCTACAGTAATCAAAACAGCCTGGTATTGGTACAAGAACAGGCACATAGACCAATGGAACAGGATAGAGATTCTGGAAGCAAAGCCTCAATTTCCTCAACCAACTCATCTGTGACAAAGCCTCCAATAACAACCATTGGGAGAGGAGAACCTATTCAGTAAATGGTGTTGGGAAAACTAAACACATGCAGAAGATTGAAACAGGACCCCTTCCTATCGCCACACGCAAAAATTTACTCCAAATGGATCAAAGACCTAAACGTAAAACCTCAAACTTTAAGAATGCTATAAAATGCAGGAATCACTCTTATGGAATTTGGAACTGGCAACAGAATCCTGACCAAAAGCTGAAGTGCCCAGATCATAAGATAAGATAGACAAATGGGGCCTCATTAAACTGATAAGCTTCTGCAAAGCCAAAGAAACCATCAAGAGAGCAGGGAGACAGCCCACAGAATGGGAAAAAATATTTGTCAAATATATATCTGACAGAGGCCTAACATCTAGGATCTACAAGGAACTCAAATGCGCAGAAAGGAAAAAACAAACAGCCCCTTTAAAAAGTGGGCAAAACACACGAATAGACACATCTCAAAAGAAGATATGGGGGTGACCAACAGACACATGAAAAAGTGCTCAGCCTCACTCATCATTAGAGAAATACAAATCAAAACCACATTGAGATACCACCTAACCCCTGTAAGAATGTCCATCATTAATAAAACAAACAACAATAGATG
>NW_007032658.1:0-828 GCF_000164805.1 Carlito syrichta | reverse complement strand
TATTTCTTCAGGGTCAGATGTGACTTCATCTTTGTGTTTCTGATTATGCTTATTTGGGTTTTTTTCTCATTTTTTCTGGGTCACTCTAGCTAGGGGAACATCAATCTTGTTACCCTTTCAAAGAACCAGCTTTTTGTTTCATTGAATTTTTCTATTATCTTTTTGTCTTCTATGTCCTGGATTTGGGCTTTTATTTTGGTGATCTGGATTCTTCTGCTGAAATTAGGGTTTTTGTGGTCTTGCTTTTCCAGCTTCTTTAGGTGGCTTGTTAGGTTGTCAATTTCTGTTCCTTCCATTTTCCTCATGTGTGTTTGTAGGGATATAAATTCCCCTCTTATTACAGCTTTTAAGGCATCCCAGAGATTTTGGTAAGATGTTTCTTCATTTTCATTTGTTTCTAGGTATCTTTTGATCTCTGTTTTGATGTCATCATTGACCCAGGAGTTATTTAGCATCATGCTATTTAGTGTCCATGTCTTTGTGAGTTTTGGGGGGACTTGGTTGGTGTCAATGTTTATTTTTATTCCACTGTGGTCCAAGAAGGTGCATGGTAGAATTTCAGTCCTTTTAAATTTGCTTATACTTGATTTGTGTCCAATTATGTGGTCAATCTTAGAATATGTTCCATGCGGTGATGAGTAGAATGTGTATTCTGTGGTCTTTGGATGGAATGTTCTTTAGGTATCAATTAAGTCCACTTGGTCCAGAGTCTCATTGAGGTTCCGGATCTCCTTGCTGATTTTTTGTCCTGATGATCTGTCTAGGGTTGTGAGTGGTGTATTAAAGTCCCCAGTTATGATGGTGTTAGAGTCAATGTCTTCTTTAGTT
>NW_007032657.1:0-881 GCF_000164805.1 Carlito syrichta | reverse complement strand
TCATTCCCAAGAACTGAAGGAAACTAGGTGTTCACACCTATCCATAAACTTCTCCAGGGATAAGTGGCCATTCACAAATTTCCTGAAAGAGGTAGTGTTTTTGTTTTGTTTTTTTAAGCAGGATTGAATGAAAAGACAGAAAAGCTCCCACAGTAGTAGGGGAAATGAAGGGGTTGCCCACGAGGTAGTCTGTTATTATTGTGGGTCACAGTGTTCTGTTGTAGCTTGGTTATAGCACAAGCAATAATATTTTAGCACTTTCTTTAGATTAGAAACTTTTGGTTGTTGTTAATAGTATTGAACAGCCTTTGAGCAGTTTTCCTCTCAGGATTTGGACATAGTTTTAGCTAAGATCAAAGATAACATCCAGAATTGTCAATTATCTAAATTTTTATACTACTGAGGAGCCCAAATACTTACTTCTTTGTAAATTTCCATGTTATTTTGGTTTATAAATATTGGGACCCAGATTGTTTTTTCGGTGTGCCTGATTTTAAATGCCTGTTGATTAAAAGTATCAGATTAATCTGAGACTTTGTTGCATAGTACAGCATTATGTCTTAGATAGAGAAAATACTAGGTGATTCCATGGAAATTCACTTTGAAAAATATAAATTGGTTTGAAACATAAGGGGAATGTGATTGAAAAATATAAATTGGTTTGAAACATAAGGGGAATGTGATTTTATAATTCCTTCAAATATGTAGGGGAATCTTTTCTCAAAGGAAAGCAGTGTGGCAATTCCTAAAAGCTCTAAAATTTGACCTTCCATATGACCCTGCAATCCCCCTACTGGGAATATACCCTGAAGAACACAAATCACTCTATAAAAAGATACATGCACACGTATGTTTATCGCAGCATTGTTCACAATAGCAAG
>NW_007032656.1:0-4442 GCF_000164805.1 Carlito syrichta | reverse complement strand
GAGTGACCTCTCACAAATACAAAAATCCGAATATCTCATGTTCTCACTCATATAATGGACCTAGAACATCCAATGCAATACTATGAGAAAATGACGGATGGTACTGGGAAACTATGGGGGGGAGGGGGATGGGATTAACAGTAGCAAATATCTGTCGGGGGATGGGAAAACACTTCTTATCTACAGGGTGCCTGAATGAAACCTCATTGTACACCTAACCCTTAACTGTACCCCACAAAACCATAATAAAAAATACTGATTAATGGAGAAAGAAAAAGAAGGAAAGTCAAGGATTAGGACATGAATAATACCTTGAAATATTAAAATCCTTGTGATAATGTCATGAGTGAACTTATAACAGTGTAAAAACAAAACCAAGAATAAAACCACAGCTGTTATTCTGAAAAAAAAAAAAGATTTTATATCATTTAGATGTAATTAGCCAGTGAAACCAATGGAATGTTTATTTTGAATTCCTAGAATTTATGATCTATTTCTTGGTCTAACACTGACAGGCCATACAATGTCAGGAGGGCGAGTGTGCATCTATTCTGGTGGAACATGGTGCCAAACCAAATCTTTCAGATAAATATGGCTACACTGCCCTTCACTATGCTGTCTACTATGAGAATGTGCCAATGACAAGAAGACTGCTGTCACATCATGTATATATTGAAGCAAAAAGCCAGGTACAGATCAATCAACTTCATTTTCAAAATATTTGAGATGAAAAGATGTTTTCCATATTTGGAAGCTCAAGCATTTCCTGAATGAGAATATTTTGAGATAACTTAATTGTCTAAGATTTTAACTATTGATACTCTTAAAGAAGCATTAGAGGACACAGCTTTCTTTTATGCTCTCAGGGTAAATATTTGTGATAATACTGAATTTGTCCAAGGTAAAACTTTCCTTTTTAAAATTCTTTTTCCCTCCCAAGTGTTTTTTGAATAATTAGTATACAACAATACAGGAAACCAAAATTTGTCCTGGAAATAGGCTTTATCTTAAAGTTCAAATAAAACAAAGGCATTTTACATTAAAAGGCATTTTAAAATAAATGGATATTTTACTGAGGTGGACAAGTTTCTAAAAAAATAAAGATAATTCATATGAGGGTGACTTATCTCAGTGGTAAGGATAAAGAAGGAAAAATGGAAAGGGATGAGAACAATCAGAAAATTGCAGGCTAACTTGGAGATTAAGTAATGCAATAAAATATCAAGAGGAGGTATCTTTGTGTGTGTTTAGTTTGGCTTTATTATTATTTCTTCTAGTTTATTTGTTTAAACAAGGTGCTTTTCAGTTATGGAGTTAATGATTTTCGGTTTGGGAAAGAGGGTTAGTGATTTGTCAGCTTGCCTAGAGATTAATTTTAGGAGGACTCTGAGGCAACCAGATTGACAGTGAGTTGGCAGTGATGAAGTGGGAAACAAGAAGGAAGAACAAATAATCAACTCATTTCTTGTCCTGTTCTAGCAGAAACAGCCACTTAGATAAGAGTCTAAACTCTGCTCCCATATCTGCAGTATCTTGATGGGAAGGTTGGAGATAAGGAGCTTATAAATAGCAAAATCAAGTTGGATTGTCTGTTTCCTAGTCCCAATTCTACCCCTACTTATAAAATTAAAGGAAGTTTTCAGTAAATGACTCTTTCACACTTTCTTCTTTTTGACCAAATCCCCAGATGATAACAGGACTTGGCCATGTGGATGAGAGATAAGACTGAAGTGATTGCCTACTGTACTAGATCTCAGCTGGCATTATGCTTTACCATGACCTAGAGAAATTTGAAAACCTACAAGTCTGGGCTCTCTCCTGAAGGTTTTGATTGAATTAGTCTAACAAGGCCTAGACATGTATATTTAAGAATAATCCCTTGAAGCCAGGCATAGTGGCAACGTGTGCCTGTAGTCACAGCTATGTGGAAGGCCAAAGTGGGAGGATTTCTTGAGCTCAGGAGTTGAAATCCATCCTGGGCAACATGGTGAGACCCTGTCTCTAACAACAACAACAAAAACAACACATCCTTGAGATTCTGATACACTCCTGGTTAAGAACCATTGAATAAATAAGTATAATATATATGTTCTCATATATTAAAAACTTAAGAAATCTATAGAACAGTTGTAGTTTGATAGATGCTGCTTACTTCATATCTCTCCAGTAATATTAGGCTGACATTTGTCTTTCCCTATCTTGGTGGTTGCAAAGTTAAAAAATAATATTGGCAATATCTATCAGCTTACATAATTATACTTTTTCCTCCCCATCAAACATTCGCTGCCACTCAGATGGTCTTTAGAAATTTGCAGATGGGTAGTCTTTCAATAAGTAGAGGTTGACCTTTTTAGGATTTTTTGTCTCTTTGTTATTATTCAGGTTATTAGGTCAACAAATGTTTATTACAAGCAGAGTTTTTCAGTTAGAAAAGTAATAAATACTGAACTTGTTTTTTAGTTGATACTTATTATATTTAACAGTATGTCTGTTAAGTTCATAAGGTTTGACTCTTTGGTTATTTGTGGTTGTTGATTTGGGGTCTCACTCTGTCACCTAGGCTGGAGTGCAGTGGTGTGATCATGGCTCACCACAACCTTGACCTTCTGGACTCAGGTGATCTCTCCACCTCAGCCTCCCAAAGTAGTGGACACCACGGGTGCATGCTACCACACTCAGCTAATTTTTTGACTTTTTGTAGAGAAGAGGTCTCACTATGTCACCCAGGCTGGTCTTGAACTCTTGGGCTCGAGCAGTTCTCCCGGCTTAGCCTCCCAAAGTGCTGGCATTACAGGTGTGAGCCATTGAGCCTGACCTTATTATGAGTCTTAATAGCACTTTTTATTACATATTCGGGTCTGATTTTTTGGCAAAACGTATACTAAAGAAAGGAAATATTTTACATGCAAATACTTGCTTTAGGTACAACCTTTTGGAAACAAATTCATAACAAATATAAAGCACAAGGGCTTAGTATAAATGTGGCACATAGATTTGTTTACTTTGTCTCTACAAGTTGTGTCAACATGCTAAATTCAGGAGATTCATGGAGACATCAGGTCTTAGGCTTCTCTTGAGGAACCAAAGCTGGTGTCCCTTGAGCCCATATTACTATTTGTTGTGCTGTGCCTTTAAACAAGGCATCTGTTCTCTGGTTTGCTACTGAGCCAACCCAGGTTCTTCACTTATGCAGGTCTCCTACTTTGCTCTGTAAGTGTTTTAGTTTACAACTCCCATTTTATAGTCTATTTTGGTAAAGATTTCAAGATTTTCAAGATAATTTATGTTTGTTTACAATACATAGTCTATACTTTGAATACATCCCTTAGTAATGGGGCTGAATTTAAAGGTTGCCTTTAAAAAATTCTTTTCTTTTTATATTCCATAAATAATCATCTTCCCATTAGAATGCCCATAAACCTTTTTAGGTTAAACATGATTATAGTTGGATAGATTATATATGCTGCAGGGAGCATGGTATCTGTGTCTTGAGTATTGTACCTTAAAAATGCAAGTGATTTAGTGTCTTTCATTATGTTAGAAACAATTCATCCAAATCATTATTAGAATATTTTTTAATCAATACTTTTATTATGATGTTGTGGGGTACAGTTAAGGGTTAGGTATACAATTACGTTTCATTCAGGTACCCTGTTGATAAGAGGTGTTTCCCCATCCCCAGACAGATATTTGCTACTGTTGATCCCATCTCCCTCCCCCCTCCATAGTTTCCCAATACCGTCAGTCATTTTCTTATAGTATTACATTGGATGTTCAAGGTCCATTATATGAGTGAGAACATGTGATACTCAGATCTTTGTTTCTGTGAGAGGTCACTCAGTATTATAGACTCTAGTTCCATCCAGGTTGCTGCAAAATTCATGATTTTTTTCTTTTTTATGGCTGTGTAGTATTCCATCATGTATATGTACCACATTTTTAAAATCCAGTCCTCTTTGATGGACAGCGTGGTTGGTTCCAGGTTCTTGCTATTGTGAACAATGCTGCGATAAACATACGTGTGCAGGTATCTTTTTTATAGAGTGATTTGAGTTCTTCAGGATATATTCCCAGTAGGGGGATTGCGGGGTCATATGGGAGGTTGATATTTAGAGCTTTTAGGAATCGCCACACTGCTTTCCACAGAGGTTGCACTAGTTTACACTCCCACCAGCAGTGTAGAAGTGTTCCCTTTTCGCCGCACCCTCTCCAGCAGCTGTTATTTTTTGAGTTGTTGATAATTGCCATTCTGACTGGAGTTAGGTGGTATCTCAGTGTGGTTTTGATTTGCATCTCCCTGATGATTAGTGAGGTTGAACATTTCTTCATGTGTCTGTTGGCTGCTCGGATGTCTTCCTTTGTGAAGTGTTTGTTCATATCTTTTGCCCATTTTATAATGGGGTTGTTTGTTTTTTTCTTTTCAGCACGTTTGAGTTCCTTGT
>NW_007032655.1:2791-4309 GCF_000164805.1 Carlito syrichta | reverse complement strand
CTACAATAAATTAAAAAATGAGCCTGGTGTGGCAGTGTACACCTGTAGTTTTGGCTACTTGGAAGACTGAGGCAGAAGGATTGCCGGAACCTGACACATCAATGCTGGGTGGCTATGAGCATGCTACTATACTCCAGCCTGGGCCATGGAGTGAGACTCCAACTCAAAAAATATTTGTAAGACAATATTATACTTTGTATACAGAGAGCTTTTGGGGGGGCACCTAAGAAAACTGGTTAGTTCAGTCAGGCAGCAGATTAGGTCTAAATAGAGTATTGTGTGTCAACAAGTCAGTTAATGTAAAAGAATGGAAGTATTTATTATAACACAATAAGCCACAATGTGGGTAATCTGTGGGTATATAGCCAAGAATTAATTGCAATTCTAATTTCAAATAAAATGCACTCTGTGCTAATTATGAACAGACATGTATTTCTGAATATTTTTGGTATCTCTACCTAATGTGGTAGAAGTGGGTGATTATCATTTAAGGGCATGCTACAAGAGCTTCAGGGGTTGATTATACATGTTCTTTGCTCTGGGGTCATTTTGATGCCTGCCTCTTATGGAAACAATACCATTAAATTTGAAGAAGTCAATGGTGTAATTAAAAGAGCATTCACTCGCTGCTTCCTAATTTATGAATCTTTTTTCTTTGCAGTATTGGCTCTCATAGTTTTGGTAAAGTAAACCTGTTCCACTCCCATGGATTTAATTACCATGTCCAAGTTACAAATTCCCCATATGAAAGGCATTTCCCTGTATACCAGAATGTTCACCTCTTCTCTGCTTCCAAAGGCTGAAACTTGATAGAGCCTCAAAACTAACACATCATACCTGAAAATTGTTTTCTTTCCTCCAGATCAGAAAATGCCTTTCATTTTTTTCTGTATATTAATAATCCCTCTAGGAAGCTCTTCTGGCCAAAATACGTTAATTGTCTCAGGAACTTGAGATCCAAAGAGTTAATAAGTGAGAGGTTTGCTTTACAATTAGGATGGTTCAGTCTATCATTAGGCAATATACTCTCAATCTAGGATCATGAAGAAATTATCACCAGAATCACCTAAGCCCAAAACCTGGGGATCACCCATTCTACCTCACTGCCTCTTTACCTTCTATCAAACCAGTTCCCAAAATTGGTCTGCCCTACCTTTACAACCTTCTTTCTCTCCATCCTCTCTGTTCTTGCCATAGCCCAGGTCCTCAGTCATTCTAAGAGGACTACAAATCCTGTCTCTGACTTTGTACCTGTGCTCTTATCATCCAATCTCCAGACCAGCAGTCTCCTAGTTAAAGTGAAGGGTGCATCAAGAGACCAAAGTCTGCATATTTAATGATGCTATACCTAAAACCTTTATAAATATATATGGTTGCACTTGTACAATCTCCATTTGGTCCTCTTTGAGTCTACTTGATCCGTAATCAGTTGCTAAGCAAGTGTTTGTCATTTCTTTCATGCACACACTGAACAAGGAATAGGAGTTTTGGAAGGGAGATGGACTGATGTGGTTGAGT
>NW_007032655.1:0-1374 GCF_000164805.1 Carlito syrichta | reverse complement strand
CCATCCCTAACGAGCTGAGGTTCCTGGGAATCTAACCTCTCAATGCAGGTTTTCTGATATTATTAACTGAAGAAAAATGAGTGCTCTTTAAAGAATTTTTTAAGATCAGGAAACAAAAAGAAGTTAGAAGGAGACATATTAGAAATATAATTTCTAATTAGGTGGGTGTCTAATTAGGTGGATAATTTCTAGGTGGATGTCTAATGATTTTTCATCAAAACACTCCCAAAATTGCCTTCTTTGATGAAAATAATGAGCAAGAGCCTTATCGTAGTGGGAAAGGACACTAGGGTGAATCTTTTCTGGGTGGTTTTCCTGCTAAAGCTTTGAGTAACTCAAAACACTCTCATAATAACGTTTGAAAGGACACACTGAGAACAAGAAATGCATTTTTATCTTGCTCCTAAACCTTGATACAATGATGAGAAAATAAAAGCTATATTCTGGAAAAATACATAATTTATGTAAAGACTAACTTTACCAACTTTGTCTTTTAAAAAACACAGACTTCCAAAGCACAACCTGCATTAACCATTATATACTCAGGACAATGTCTCCCCCACCCCCCTTCCTCAGAGTTTTCTGCCCAGACTTCCTGATGCCCTAAGGCCTAGCAGATTGGCAATCACACTTGCCTAGAGTAAAGTGAATTTACAAGGCCTAAGACTTCACACATTACAAAAGTTATGCAAATCTCAGAATTTGTGACAACTCAGAAGGGGAAGCTAATGTGTATCTATTGTCCTATAGATTAGGCGCCTTCTGCAGGAATATCAAGAATCTCCCAAAGCTGCCTGCTGGAAATGCATAGGAGATAAAGTGAAGAATGCATCCTCCATTAGCTCTAAGGAGTGTTATCCAGAAAGTCACAGGGGCACTATCTTAGCTAGATCTTCTGGAGAATTGCTGCAGCTTCTCCATCAGCACTCGCTGTGTCACCTTGCACTCTTACATGCTAGAGATGGTGTCTTTCCATAAACCTCATGAACTCCCCTCTGCTAACTTCAAACTTGTCTTCAGCTTCTCACCTCTCTCAGCTTTTAAAAAATTGAAAAGTTAGGGTCCTGCTCTGGATTAGGCTTTGGCCTAAGGGAATGTGGTAACTGGTTTGATTTTCTATCTAGACCAGTAAAACTTTCTCCATATCAGCAATAGGCTGTTTCACTTTTTTATCATTCATCTGTACACTGACATAGCACTTTTAATTTCCTTCAAGAACTTTTCCTTTGTACTTACAACTTGGCTAATCGTTTGGCATAGGGGCCTGACTTTGGACTGTCTCAGCTTTCAATATGCCTTCCTCACTAAGCTTAATCATTTCTAACCTTTGATTTAAAGTGAGAGACAGTCCTTTTACTTGAACACTAAAAACCA
>NW_007032654.1:0-547 GCF_000164805.1 Carlito syrichta | reverse complement strand
AATCATAAAGCCCATGGGCTTTATGGAACACCAACATAATAGAGAAAATAAATAAATAAATACAACAACCAGTATGATTAATGAAATAGTACCTTATATATTATTATTAACTCTGAGTGTAAATGGTCTCAATGCCCCACTAAAAAGATATGGACTGGCAGAATGGACCAAACACACACACACACACACACACACACACACACACACACACACACACACACACAACACAATCTAAATATCTGCTGCCTTCAAGAGACCCATTTAACAAAGTTTTTTTATAGACTCAAAATAAAGGAGTGAGGAAAAATATTCCATGCAAAAGGAAACCAAAACTGAGCATGAGTAACCATTCTCATATCAGATAAAAAGAGACTTTAAATTAACAACAGTAAAAAAAGACAACGATGGGTATTACATAATGATAAAGAGATCAATCCAATGCGTAGACATAACAATGTAAAAAATAGATGTGCCTAACACAAGAGACCCCAGCTTTATAAAACAAATTCTACTAGACCTAATAAAAGAGATAGACAACAATACGAAT
>NW_007032653.1:0-930 GCF_000164805.1 Carlito syrichta | reverse complement strand
TTTCTTGGTCAGTCTAGCTAGGGGACCATTGATCTTCTTTATCCTTTCAAAGAGCCAGTTTTTTGTTTCATTGATTTTTTGTATTATCTTTTTGTCTTCTATGTCCTGGATTTGGACTTTTATTCTGGTGATCTGGATTCTTCTGCTGAAATTAGAATTTTTGTGGTCTTGTTTTTCCAGCTTTTTTAGGTGACTTGTTAGGCTGTTTATTTGTGATCCTTCCATTTTCTTCATGTGGGTTTGTAGGGATATAAATTCCCCTCTTACTACAACTTTCATGGTGTCCCAGAGATTTTGGTAAGATGTTTCTTCATTTTCATTTGTTTCCAGGTATCTTTTAATCTCTGTTTTGATTTCATCATTGACCCAGGAGTTGTTTAGCGTCATGCTGTTTAGTGTCCATGTCTTTGTGGGTTTTGGGGGGACCTTGTTGCTGTTAACGTTTATTTTTATTCCACTGTGGTCTGAGAAGGTGCAAGGTAAAATTTCAGTCCTTTTAAATTTGCTTATGCTTGATTTATGGCCAACTATGTGGTCGATCTTAGAGTATGTTCCATGCGGGGATGAGTAGAATATGTATTCTGTGGTCTTTGGATGGAGTGTTCTGTAGGTATCAATTAAGTCCATTTGATCAAGAGTCACATTGAAGTTTTGGATCTCGTTGCTGAGTTTTTGTCCTGATGATCTGCCTAGGGTTGTGAGTGGGCTATTAAAGTCCCCAGCTATGATGGTATTGGAGTTGATATCTTTTTTTAGTTTACCTAGGAGCTGCTTTATGAAAGTTGGTGCTCCTATGTTTGGTGCATATATGTTTAGGATGCATATTTCTTGTTGATGGATTGAGCCTTTTATCATTATGTAATGGCCTTCTGTATCTTTTTTAATTTTTGATAGCTTAAAGTTTATTTTGTCTGAGATTAAGATCATGAT
>NW_007032652.1:0-645 GCF_000164805.1 Carlito syrichta | reverse complement strand
TTTTTTTTTGAGTTGGAGTCTCACTCTGTCGCCCAGACTGGAGTGCCGTGGCCGCTCCCGGCCACCGCAACCTCGACCTGCTGGGCTCTGGCAATCCTTCCGCCTCAGCCTTCCAAGTAGCCGGAATTACAGGCACGTGCTACCACGCCCGGCTGATTTTTTGATTTATTGTAGAGATGAGGTCTCGCTGCCCAGGCGGGTCTCGAACCCGCGGGCTCAGGCAATCCACTCACCTCAGCCTCCCAAAGGCATGGGATTACAGGCTGAGCCACCGAGCCCGGCTAGAAAATATCTTTTTAGATACATCATCAAGCTGTCAAGAAATTAAGGTAAACTCTTATAGGTCAAAAAGAGTCTCGGAGGCGCTTTCAAGTAAAGATGTTAGAACTGAAGCTGAGGTATCAATTTATACCTGGTAATGAGAAGGTCATAAGCGCATCTAACTGGAGTCTGAGGAAAAATACATAGAGAATGGGGGAGTGACAATATGTGAAGAGAGCATGACTAATAATATCCAGAGTCCATTAATGATCAGAATGGTCAGTTATAAAATTCAAAATAAATCCCAAATAGAGCAGCTATAATAAAGTTTACAAAGTATATCATAGTAAAAATATAGAATAACAAGAGCAAGGAGAAGGACTT
>NW_007032651.1:0-584 GCF_000164805.1 Carlito syrichta | reverse complement strand
CAGAGGTCAGGTTCACATCACACACTGCTATCAGCCTACGCTTCTGCATCTTGTCCATTACACTTTCAGCGTCTCATTAAAACTAGGAACCCGGCCCGGTGTGGTGGCTCACACCTGTCATTCCAGCCCTTTAAGAGGCCAAGGGGGGAGGATTGCCTAAGCCCAAGAGTTTGATACCAGCCTGAGCAACATAGTGAGACTCACCTCTACAAAAACATTAAAAAACTAGCTGGTTGTGGTGGCATGTGCCTGTCGACCCAGCTAATTGGGAGGCTGAGGTGAAAGGATTGTCTGAGGCCAGGAACCTACAGTGAGCTGTGATTATGCCACTGCCCTCCAGCCTGGGCAACAGAATGAGACTGTGACAGAAAGAAAAGAAAGGGAGAGAGAGAGAGAGAGAGAGAGAGAAAGAAAGAAGGAAGGAAAGAAAGAAGGAAGGAAAAAAAGAATGAAGGAAGGAAGGAGAAAGAGAGAGAAAAAAGAGGAAAGAAAGAAAGAAAGAAAGAAAGAAAGAAAGAAAGAAAGAAAGAAAAAGAAAGGAGATGAAAAAGTTGAACAAAAATCAAAAGATGGGGCTAGCGAGG
>NW_007032650.1:0-723 GCF_000164805.1 Carlito syrichta | reverse complement strand
CCGGATTTTCTTTTAGAGTACACTAACTGAAATGAAATACTCACCATGGAGTTTAACAGATACTTAAAATGGAAGAAAAAAGACTCTATTAAATTGAATTTAGATAAGTAGATATTATCCATTCTGAAGGACAAAAAGGGAAAACAATAAGAATGACGAGAGCCTCAGAGACCTGTGGTATACCATCACATATAAACATATTTGTAAAATAAAAATCCTGAAGGAGACTAGAAAGATAGAAAGAAGGAGAAATACTACTTGAATTAAAAATTGACCAAAAACCTTCCAAGTTTGATGAAATGCATATATGTGTGTGTGTGTGTGTGTGTGTGTGTGTGTGTGTGTGTGTGTGTGTGTGTGTATATACACATACAAGAATACAAGAAATTCAGAAACTCCAAGTGATATAATCACAAGACATGAACAACTAAACACATCATAATCAGATTGTTAAAAACAAAATTTTAAAAGCAGTGAAAGAAAAACTGCTCACCATGTGGAGGAAAACAATATAATTAACGACTGACATCTCATCTAAAACCTAGCACTATAACCCACTGGAATGATAAGTTCAACATGCTGAAAGAAAAAAAAATCTGATTGCCAAAGATTTAATATTCAGAAAAACGCTGCTTCAACAAAAACAGCATTCCAATATAAACAAAATTTTACGTATTTATTGCTAGAGATGATAGAGTCAGGAGTTCAGCTCTTACTGTCCAA
>NW_007032649.1:0-805 GCF_000164805.1 Carlito syrichta | reverse complement strand
CCTCGGCTGCTGGGCTCCGGCGATCCTTCCACCTCAGCCTTCCGAGTAGCCGGAATTACAGGCATGCGCCACCACGCCCAGCTGATTTTTTTTGATTTTATTGTAGAGATGAGGTCTCGCTACCCAGGCGGGTCTCGAACCCGCGGGCTCAGGCAATTCACTCACCTCAGCCTCCCAAAGGCGCGGGATTACAGGCTGAGCCACCGAGCCCGGCTTGTCTAAGGAATTTTTTTCCTCAAAAGTCTTCCTGGGTGAGGAGGGGGATAACAGGCCTTTAAAGAGCTTCCATCCATAAGAGCACAGGACACTATGCATAGTCTAGGATGAGGAAAGTGAAAATCCTTAGGGAAGATCTCTTTGAGGCTTTTGGCCTGTGATGCCAAAAATGCTGCTTCAGCTCTGAGTTTGCAAATAACTTACTCCTCCTCTCCTGAACCACTGAGGAAAATTCCTCAGAAAGAAATGCGAGTGAAAGGACACAGTAGGATTGGAAAGAAAATTTTTTAAAAAATCATTTTAGCCCTGTACTCAGCAAAGAAAGTTGTTCCTATTACTATTCCAGTCTTCTACAGATACTTCGGGTTTCTTCTTGGGACTTGAGAATATCTGAGATAGTGTGGGTCACTGGCTAACATTTTAAAGTAGAAGTTTAATTTTCTGCCACCTCATGTTAAATTTCTCAACATTTTCTTTCTGAAGAGCAAAGTCAAAGAGATGAACACGATATCTGGATTTGGTATTAAATGCCAAAGCAAGGAAACACTTACTTATTTAAGTAGCATGTGATACCACTGATGTGCAATTG
>NW_007032648.1:0-787 GCF_000164805.1 Carlito syrichta | reverse complement strand
GGGAAGGATGAGGCTACTTCAAAAGACACTGGCTGAAGTCTAAGAATGTTTTCTGCAGAAACACACACATGGTGTGAATAAAATCTTCACCACAATGTTGTTGAAATAGAAAACAAAATTAAAACTCATTTGGTCAAACTGTGATACCTCCGTAAAATGGAATACTGTACACCTATTTAAAAAAATTAGTAAAAATATGTTGAGTTTGTGAGACGATGCTTATGTTAATTGACTCCATTTCACCATTCCACTGTGTGTATGTGTTTCAGAGAATTGTGTTGTGCACTATAAATAGATGCAATTTGTGTTCATCAATGAAAAAATTAATTATTATAAAAAATAATTAGCAGCCGTATAAACTAATAGGGAACAATTCTGAAGTTATATTAACTACAAAAGAGCAGTATCAAGCTTAACAACGTTGACTTAAAAAAACAGCAGTCTCAGAACAGCGTGGCACATGCTCGCAGCTATGCATGAACATGTAGCCATGAAGCCCAGGTCTGAGCTTTTGCACCCACAGGTGCACCCAACATGGTCGGTTGTTACTACCTCTTTATTGACCAGCAAGTAAGTCCTAGGAGACAAACGCACTGTGAAGGCAGGGCCTGGGCTGCTCATTTGCAGTGGGATCTCCAGGGCCAAGCTCAGAGCAGGCATATAGTAGATCTTCCACCAGTATTCATGAAAATTGAATGAATAATAAATTGGGGAGTTTTCTTTCCCTTTTCCTTCTGCCTGCTTCTGGAACACTTGCAGCTGGCATGAGCCCTGTGGGCCCATCCCT
>NW_007032647.1:0-709 GCF_000164805.1 Carlito syrichta | reverse complement strand
AACACACACACTCACACCAAAACAGATTGGAATAACAACAAAGCAAAACAAACAACAACAACAAAATACAGAAAAACCGGCCAGGTTCAGTGGCTCAGCCTGTAATCCCACGCCTTTGAGAGGCTGAGGTGAGTGGATTGCCTGAGCCTGCGGGTTCGAGACCTGCCTGAGCAGGCGAGACCTCATCTCTACAATAAATCAAAAAATTAACCGGGCGTGGTAGCGCGTGCCTGTAATTCCGGCTACTCAGAAGGCTGAGGTGGAAGGATCACCGGAGCCCAGCAGGTGGAGGCTGCAGTGGCTGGGAGCAGCCACTGCACTCCAGTCTGGGCGACCGAGTGAGACTCCAACTCAAAAAATAATACAGAAAAGCCAAACACACACACACACACACACACACACACGCGCACGCGCGCGCGCGCACACGCACGCACACACACACAGCCAACCTGAAATGAAGGGAGAAGAAAAAGGAATTAAAATAGAACGCTCACATGTGTTTTCACACACACATTGAACTAAAAAGACAAAAGAACAAAAAAGTAAAAACAAACAAAAAACTGAAAGATAAGCACTCAATCCTTCATGTATACATAGAAACAGAAAACAAAAAATGAAAGAAAAAAAAAAGGAAAAAAAGGGGTGGGAGAGATGCCAATCAAACCTGCACATACACATTCATGCACAAAGGAAAAATGTTTTTAAAAGG
>NW_007032646.1:0-6138 GCF_000164805.1 Carlito syrichta | reverse complement strand
CCCCCCGGTAGTTTCCCAGTACCCGTCAGTCATTTTCTTATAGTATTTCATTGGATGTTCAAGGTCCATTATATGAGTGAGAACATGTGATACTCGGATCTTTGTTTCTGTGAGAGGTTACTCAGTATTATAGACTCTAGTTCCATCCAGGTTGCTGGGAAATTCTAATTTTGTTTATTTTTTATGGCTGCATAGTATGCCATCGTGTATATGGACCACATTTTTTAAATCCAGTCCTCTTTTGATAGGCAGCCTGGTTGCTTACAGGTTCTTGCTATTGTGAACAATGCTGCAATAAACATACGTGTGTATCTTTTTATAGAGTGATTTGAGATCTTCAGGATATATTCCCAGTAAGGGGATTGCAGGATCATATGGGAGGTTGATATTTAGAGCTTTTAGGAATTGCCATACTGCTTTCCACAGAGGTTACACTAGTTTACACTCCCACCAACAGTGTAGAAGTGTTCCCTTTTCACCACACCCTCTCCAGCAGCTGTTATTTTTTGTTGTTGATAATTGCCATTCTGGCTGGAATTAGGTGGTATCTCAGTGTGGTTTTGATTTGCATCTCCCTGATGATTAATGAGGTTGAACATTGCTTCATGTGTCTGTTGGCTGCTCAGATGTCTTCCTTTGTGAAGTGTTTGTTCATATCTTTTGCCCATTTTATAATGTGGTTGTTTGTTTTTCTCTTTTCAGCACGTTTGAGTTCCTTGTAGATCCAAGATGTTAAGCCTTTGTCAGACCTAGTGTTGGCAAATACTTTTTCCCAGTCTGTAGGCTGTCTCCCTGCTCTCTTGATGGTTTCTTTGGCTTTGCAGAAGCTTGTCAGTTTAATGAGGTCCTTCTTGTCTATCTTCTCTCTTATGGCCTGTGGGTTCGGGTTTTGTTCAGGAATTGGATGCCAGCTCCAATTTCCATGAGGGTATGTCCTTCATTTTCTAAGGTTCTTATGGTTTGAGGTTTTACATTTAGGTCTCTGATCCATTTGGAGTTAACCTTTGTGCATGGGGATAGATAAGGGTCCTGTTTCAATCTTCTGCATGTGGTCAGCCAGTTTTCCCAGCACCATTTACTGAATAGGTTCTCCTCTCCCCAGTGGTAGGTGGTTGATGCTGTGTTGAACAAGAGTTGGTTGAGAAATAGAGGTTTTGGGAATCTCAATTCTATTCCATTGATCTATATTCCTTTCCTATACCAATACCAAGCTGTTTTGATGATTCTAGCTTTATAGTAAAATTTGAAGTCTGTTAATTTGATACCACCTGCTTTTTTTTTTTTTTTTGCTGAGGATTGTTCTGCCTATTCTTGGATGTTTGTATTTCTATATGAATTCCTGTGTTGTTTTTTTCTTGGTCTGAGAAGAATGTTGCTAATAATTTGATAGGTATTGCATTGAATTTGTACATTGCCTTAGGTAAGATGGACATCTTCACAATATTGATTCTTCCAATCCATGAGCATGGAATATTTTTTCACTTGTTTGTGTCATCTTTGATTTCTTTGAGCAGTGTTTTGTAGTTTTCATTGTAAATGTCTTTCATGCCTCTGGTAGGAAGATGCCAAGGTATTTCCTTTTTTTGTGGTTATTGTGAATGGAATTGTGTTTTTTATTTGGGTTTCTGTTTGTTTATTATTGGTGTAGAGAAATGCAATTGTCTTTTGTACATTTATTTTGTATCCTGAGACTTTGCCAAAGGCCTTTATCAGTGTAAGGAAGTTTTTGACAGATTCTCTTGAGTTTTCAAGGTACACAATCATATCATCTGCAAAGAGAAATAACTTGACTTCCTCTTTTCCTATTTGGATACCCCTGATTGCCTTCTCTTCTCTGATTGCTCGAGCCAGGACTTTCAATACTATGTTGAACAGGAGGGGTGAGAGTGGGCATCCTTGTCTTGTTCCAGTTTTCAGGGGAAATGGTTTCAATTTTTGTCCATTTAGGAGTATGCTGGCTGTGGGTTTCTCATATATGGCTTTTACTATTTTGAGGTATGTTCCCGTATGCCTAGATGTTCAAGGGTTTTTACCAAGAGGAGGTGCTGAATTTTATCAAAAGCTTTTTCTGCATCTAATGATATAATCATGTGGTTTTTGTTTTGACATCTGTTGATGTATTTAATTACATTTATGGTTTTATGAATGGTGAACCAGGCTTCCATCCCAGGAATGAATCCTTCTTGGTCATGATGGATGTTTTTTGGGATGTATTGTTGAATCCAGTTTGCTAGGATCTTGTGGAGGATTTTGGCATCTATGTTTATCAAATATATTGGCCTGTAGTTTTCTTTCTTTGTTGGATCTTGACCTGGCTTGTGTATCAATTTGATGTTGGCTTTGTATAATGATATGGGGAGAGTTCCATCTTTTTCAATCACCTGGAATACCTTCAGTAGGATTGGTATCAGCTCCTCCTTAAATGTCTTGTAGAATTCTGCTGGAAAGCCATCTGGACCAGGGCTTTTTTTGGTAGGAAGTTTTCTTATTATGTAGTCGATTTCCTTGATTGTTATTGGTCTATTTAGGGTCTCAATTTCTTCTTGTTCCAACCTAGGTAGGTTGTGTGATGTCAGAAAGTCTTCCATTTCCTTGAGGTTTTCAAGTTTGTTTCCATACAAGTGTACATAGTAATCTCTAATGATCTTTTGTATTTCTTTAGGATCAGATGTAACTGCATCTTTTGTATTTCTGATTGTGCTTATTTAGTTTTTTTTCTCTTTTTTTCTTGGTCAGTCTAGCTAGGGACCATTGATCTTGTTTATCCTTTCGAAGAACCAGCTTTTTGTTTCATTAATTTTTTGTATTATCTTTTTTTCTTCTATGTCCTTGATTTGGGCTTTTATTTTGGTGACCTGGATTCTTCTGCTGAAATTAGGGTTTTTGTGGTCTTGCTTTTCCAGCTTCCTTAGGTGACTTGTTAGGCTATTAATTTGTGTTCCTTCCATTTTCTTTATGTGTGTTTGTAGGGATATAAATTCCCCTGTTACTACAGCTTTCAAGGCATCCCAGAGATTTTGGTAAGATGTATCTTCATTTTCCTTTGTTTCTAGGTATCTTTTGATCTCTGTTTTGATTTCATCATTGACCCAGGAGTTGTTTAGCATCATGCTGTTTAGTGTCCATTGACCTTGTTGGTGTCAATGTTTATTTTTATTCCACTGTGGTCTGAGAAGGTGCATGGTAGAATTTCAGTCCTTTTAAATTTGCTTATGCTTGATTTATGTCCAATTATGTGGTCTATATTAGAATATGTTCCATACGGTAATGAGTAGAATGTGTATTCTGTGGTCTTTGTCTGGAGTGTTCTGTAGGTATCAGTTAAGTCCATTTGGTCCAGAGTCTTACTGAGGTTCCGGATCTCCTTGCTGATTTTTTGTCCTGATGATCTGTCTAGGGTTGTGAGTGGGGTATTAAAGTCCCCAGTTATGATGGTGTTAGAGTCAATATCTTTCTTTAGTTTTCCTAGAAGTTGGTGCACCTATGTTGGGTGCATATATGTTTAGGAAAGATATTTCTTGTTGATGGAGTGAACCTTTTATCATTATGTAGTGGCCCTCTGTATATTTCTTAATTTTTGATAGCTTAAATGGTATTTTGTCTGAAATTAGGATTGCGACTCCTCCTTTCTTTTGTGTTCCATTCGCCTGAAAATTTGTTTCCCATCCTCTTACTTTGAGTCTGTGTATGTCCTTTCTAGTGAGATGGGTCTCTTGAAGGCAGTGTATTGTTGCCTGGTGATATTTTAACCATTTTGCCATTCTATGTCTTTTCAATGGTGCGTTCAGTCCATTCGCATTCAGGCTAATTATTGAAATGTGAGAGTTCGTCCTTATCATAGAGTTGTTGTACAGTTGTTCTTCCACTTGTTTTTTTTTTGTCTTTCTTTTGGTTTTTAGGGTTGGTTCATGTATATTTTATTATTTCCTCTGTACTCTTGTGAAGAACATTGTTCTTTTTTCCTTTTCTTCTGTGTTTAGTACTTTCTTAAGTGTTTCATGTAGAGATGGTGAAAGATGGTGGCGTGCAGTAAGACTCAACACTCTTTAAGGCCAAGAGATTTAATGGGGATGAGCACAGTGGCTATAGAATCTGAGAATCAGATTGCAGCATGGAGGCCGGGGTGTGGCAGATTTTATAGAAATTTAAAGCGACTTGTCGGTTATCTATTGGTCGGCAGGTGAGGTATTTTTGCGATTGGCAGGGGCTTTCACGGGCACAGGAACTGTGGGCTTTGTTGTGGAAGAAGAACCCAGAAAGCCTTGTCCGAGCCTCCATGTTAGTTTGTCCGGGCACCTTCTTAGGCAGGAGCGCCATTTTAGGTAGGGGTCATGCCTAGGCTTAGTTTTGGAGGGGGTGGGTTCCTCATTGTGGCTGGCTGGGACCTTTCATTCCCACCTCTTTGGTTAAGGGATAAAGGGGCGGAGCTGATCGGTCTGGCTACTTCCTGCTGGTGGAGGGCATTGTTGGGTGAGGTGGGTGAAAGAACCAGCCACATGAGGCCCCATAAGAAGGCGCCAGAAGAAAAAATTTCACTGGGGTGGAAGTCTTGGAAGGTGCCCTGGAGGTAGAAGAATGCAAGTTGGTCTGGCCAGTCGTTGGGTGGACACAGAAAAGGGAGGAGCCATTTGTCATGAAGAAGATGGTCAAGGAACACTGAAAACCTGAGTTGGAGGTAATAAGGCCTGAAAGTTGTATCTGTAATGAAAAATGGGGCGAGAAGGTTTAGGAGGCAGTAGGGCTTGGGTTGTTGAGACCTGGGTCCTCAGTGGGTAGGAGGTTGTAACTCTGTAAAAGAAACTGGTTAATGGTTTGATTTGAATTTTTTTGGAATTGAGATTGAAGAAATTTTCTAATGCAAGGGAGAAAGGATCACAAGCTGAGAAGGAGAACGACTGGAGTAACGATAGGAAGAAGCCACGTGAGGAGGGAGTTTGGAAACCAACTGTTAATTTGAGTGGGCTTTGTTCATTGAAGCTGTGAGGAGAGGTCGTTTAGTTTGTTGATATTTTGTTCAATGAGCCCTGATTCATTGGCATAATAGCAGCGTTCTTCCTGGAGAAAGAGGCAGGTGCCTCCTTTTTTGGCTAAGAGGTCTAGGGCTCTAAGGTTTTGGAGGGTTACCTGTGTTAAGCTAGTTATTTGTCGATGGATCCTGAGGTGGTGTCTAGCGCCATTTGGATTTTGTTTTGTAGGTCTTCTACTGCCCATAGTGAGTAGCCGAGAGCTCCTCCCACCATGCTGAGGGAGGTGAAAGCAGATGTGAAGGACAATCCAACCATAACTGGGAGGAAGACGGCCCTTTTGTGTGAATGCCTGGGGGTTAAAAGCATCTGGAGGTTGGTCATGGAGTATAAAGACAGCTGAGGGACCAACGTGACAATTATGCAGGGATGAGTTAGGTTTAAAGCTCGGGAGAGAAGGGTGTCATTGCACCACAAAAATAGGCCGGGTGGCAGGAAGTGGGCCTCTGTGAGGTTTGTGTAGGCCGAACAAAGAGTTCGTGGTGAGTTGATACAGAGGTAGGAGGAATTAGAGGCTATTTCCCAGAGGGGTACATGAGGTTTGACTATAATTTCCCCATGGGCAGACATGTTGAGAGTGTAGTTGGGAAAAGCTGGAAGGGGAACAGCTGCTAGTAAGGGTCACTGTAAAGAGGAACAGAGGAAGCATTGTGAAGAATGGAGGTCAGGGAATGTTTGATTTAGGAAATGTAGAGTGTGTTCTAGGATGGTGAGCCAAGAGGGAAGGTGTTGAGAGGGCCATGAAGAGAGGTGGTCTTCTGAGGAAGGGGGTAAGGGCTGAATGGCCTCTTCGAGTTGTTGTTCCTGATTTTTTACATGCTGCACGATAGAAATTTTGATGGAAGGCGTTAAGGTGGAGCATGAAACGGACAAGAGGCTGGCAGCTGTGTGGTAGTTGTCAGCGGGGTAGACCCCAACGTATCTGAGAGCATTCCAAAAAGAATTGTGAGGATCTGGAATTTTAAAGACATAGTGGGAAAAGCGGACATTTCGGCCATGCCAGGTGCCGGACCTCAGTCCACCATATTCTAAGAATGGTGGGTTGCCAGCATCCATGGCTCATTTTGGGAGTTTATATATAGGGATTAAATAGGAGGGAGTGTTGGTATGTCTG
>NW_007032645.1:0-784 GCF_000164805.1 Carlito syrichta | reverse complement strand
TAAAAAGAAATTTCTGCCAATTGTTTTGCTATAAAGAAAAGGCAAGATAAATGATTAAATTTTTAAATGGGAGGTGCAGGATTGGCAGTAGTGGGTATCTGCCAGGGGAGGGGGTCACACCTCATCAACAAGGGTGCCTCCATTATCCACATTTGTATACCTAACCCTGAATTGTACCTTGAATCTTTTAAAAAAAATTATTAAAAAAATAAAGACTCTTTTACTTAACATGCCATTTTCATTTTAATAAGTTTGTTTAATATGAAAGGGGAGAATTTTAACTTTTACTGAGCACACATTACATGCAAATTCTAGTGCTTGATGTGTGTGTCTCATTTCTCTATGTATGTGTGTGTACGCATAAGAAATTGTTATGTCCAATAATTCTCTTAATGTAAATAAGATCATGCAAATGTGCTTAATAGTAAGAAATCATTCAAGTTTCTCTTAGCTCTGAATATTTTCGTCCTAGAGTTAAAAACATCCTGATATCATTTAAAATTAAGTAGCCAGTTTCTTACTAGTCATTTATTTCACTTATGGAACTTTTCTAGGAGTTGACTTTAGGAATCTTGCTCTGGCCTTTTCTAAGGAGTAGAGACTATCACCTCATAGCTCAAATCCAAATGAGGGAGTATTTGCTGTGGTAGAGGTGTTGACTTCATTTCTTAGCTAACACACTGTTTTAATCTAAGTTATCCAATGTCTTTGTAGTTACAGTTTGGGCTTTAAAAACAGCCATGTTGGTTCTTACAAATATGGTATCATTTTATAATTTTAATTT
>NW_007032644.1:0-556 GCF_000164805.1 Carlito syrichta | reverse complement strand
TGGGTTCAAGAAAGCCTCCCACCTCAGACTCCCAGGGTGTGGGGCTGATGGCCATGAGCCACGGTGCCCGGCCTTGACTGAAAGGTGGCCACTAGGCACATTCATCACTTGCTTTGGGCCACACCTCCCTCAAGGCCTGCTTCCACTCTCCAGACTTGTGCCCCATGGCAAAGAAATGTGTGAGCTCATGGAACAGACGGCCCCGAGTTAGGGCACTGTCGGGCACAGAGCGATCAAAGTGGCCCGACATCACTGCAGCCAGCCCAGGTTCCAGTTGCCAGGTTGCCACCTTCGGGCAGGGAGTGGGCCCCTTCCTCTCCTGATCACTCCATCATCCTCTGCCCACACAGATCTTTCTGTGGGGAGCTGTGGACGCTCTTGATGCACGTGGGAGGTGTCTTTTTTTCCGCCGGAGTCTCACTTGGCCTCGCTGGGGTGCAGTGGCATGAACGTGACTCCCGGGGCTTTGACCTGCAAGGCCTAAAGGCTTCTCACACCTCGGCCCCTGAGCAGCCGGGAGTCTGGGGCCACCACACCTGACACGATTTTTTGACCT
>NW_007032643.1:0-738 GCF_000164805.1 Carlito syrichta | reverse complement strand
AACATGGAACCAACCATGTTATCCATTGAAGCTGTACTGGATAAAAAAAATATGGCACATATACACAATGGAATATTATGCAGCCATAAAGAAGGGCAAACATATGGAATGCACAACAATTTGGATGGATTTAGTATATCATACTCAGTGATTATCACAGAAACAAAGAACAGAGTACCATATGTTCTCACTCATAAGCAGTCCTTGAACAATTGTCATAATACTTTAAGAAAGGGATTGGCAGTAGTGGGAGAAGGGGTGGGATTGGCAGTTGAGAGAAACTGCCAGAGGAGGTGGGGGCATACCTCATCAACAAGGGTACCTGTATAATGAACATTTGAATACCTAACCCTGATTTGTATCCCACATCTTTAAAATTAGAATTTTTTTTAAAAAAAAGCAAAGCCAGGCACAGTGGCTCAAGCCTGTAATCCCAGCACTTTGGGATGCTGAAGTGAGAGGACTACCTGAGCCCACGGGTTTGAGAACAGCCTGGGCAACTTGGCGAGACCTCATCGCTACAATAAATCAAAAAATTAGCCAGGCATGAGTAGTGTGCACCTATAGTTCCAGCTACTTGGAAGGCAGAAGTGGAAGAATCACCTGAACCCAGTAGGTTGACCCTGGGGTGGCAGTGAGCTTGTCACTGCATTCCAGCCTGAGTGACAGAGTGAGACTCCAATTCAAAAACACAAGCAAATAAACATGATTTTTTTGTGTGCAAAAAAAAAAAAAAAA
>NW_007032642.1:0-834 GCF_000164805.1 Carlito syrichta | reverse complement strand
TAATCCCGTCCTCTTTAGATGGGCAATAAGGTAGGTTTCCATGTCCTTGCTACTGCGAACAATGTGGCGATAAACATACATGTGCAAATATCTCCTTTATAGAGGGATATCATTCTTCCTGATATATTCACAGTGGGAGGAGGGCAGGGTCGATTCTTAGATCGTCTAGGAATCACCAAATGTTACTCCACAGAGCTAGTACTGATTTACACTCACGCGAGCAGTGTAGAAGTGTTCCCTTTTTGTCATTTCCTCGCCAGCATCTGTTGTTTTTGGAATTATGGATGACAGCCATCCCGACTGAACTTAGGTGACCTCTCAATGTAGTTTTCATTTGCATTTTTGGATGACTAATGAGGCTGAGCTTTTTGACATGTCTTTGGTGGCTGCGTGTGTGTCTGTTGTTGAGAAGGGTCTGTACATATCGTTTGCTCACTTTGGAATGAGGCTGTTTGTTTTTTCCTAGTCGGCACGTGGGAGTTCCTTGTAGATCCCAGATGATCATCCTTTATCTGATGTACATTTGCAAATATCTTTTTTCCAGTCGGCGGCTTGTTTTTCTCTTTTTGGAGTCAGGGCCTCACTCTGATGACCAGAGTGGAGTAGAGTGGTACAATCATACCTGACCACAGGGTGGACCTCCTGGGCTCAGGCAATCCTCCCAGACAGCTACAAATACAAGCCTGTATCTCCATGCCCAGCTCACTGATGACATTTTGGAGATAGAGATGAGGCTGCGTGATGTTAGACAGTCGCGTCTCCAAGTCCTGGGCTCCAGCCATCTTCCGTCCTCAGTCTGCCAAAGTGCTGGACGAGAGGGGGGAGATTCCAGGG
>NW_007032641.1:0-1134 GCF_000164805.1 Carlito syrichta | reverse complement strand
GGAGGGAAAAAAAAAATCAAAGAATCATTCACCAGCTACTCTCTATAAGGAAATATAGATGAATTAAAGACAGAAAGATTTTAAAACATAACTTAGTAGAAGACCATCCCTTTTCTTTAGAGTCTATCCAACATAAAGAGGAATGCACAAACACAGAAAAACTGTACAACAAAAAACTAAGTTTTATTAAAGTCGTACTCTTTGTTTCTCTACCACTTATTTCTGGATGACACCTTACATATGTTCTGAGTTGCTTTTCCTCCTAAAACTGCCTACCACAACTATCTAGTATCAAGGGGATAAGAGATCAAATTCCATGAAAATGAGGAGTGGGTAGACTTGGCTAATTAATGGCCTCATTCTCCACAAAGGTTTTAACAAATAAAGAAAATCATTCATGGATGCATATCCTACTATGAAGTTGAGCTCAGTTAATAGTGAAAACTGACCTGAGCCCGCGAATTCAAGACCCGCCTGGGCAACTTGGCGAGACCTCATCTCTACAATAAATTAAAAAGTTAGCCGGGCGTGGTAGGGCGCCCCTGTAGTTCCAGCTACTTGGAATGCTGAGGCGGGAGGATGGCCGGAGCCCAGCAGATCAAGACCGCGGTGTCTGGGAGCGTGCCACTGCACTTCAGTCTGGGTGACAGAGTGAGACTCCAACTCAAAAAAAAAAAATAGTGAAAACTGAAAACAAAAAAGTAGAGTCATTAGAAGATTAAGAAGAAATGCAATATCTGTGTTTCTGCATTGATTTTTCTTTTTCCTGCTAACAGTCTGTCTATTCCTATTTAGTTACTGGATCTTGGTTTCTGACTGCACATTAGCAAAAATTAACAAGCCAGGCATATAAAAATTGGAGAAAGGATGAGAATAAAATCACATTTTTGTTTGCATTGAATTTTGTCTTTATTTTTATTCTCATTCTTTCATAAAGATCCTGGAGGATCAAGACTAAATCTGTTTTCTTCTTTACACAAGGTAGCACCCCAGGATTGAGCATGAATAAACGTCAACTTTTAGCACCACCGACCTTCCAAGCTGAACAGGTATGGAAAAATTAACTCAAGGCCAGGAAAAATATGTTAAAAATAGGGAGGGGAGGAAAACATTTTCTGAAGCTCTATATTTGTT
>NW_007032640.1:0-1004 GCF_000164805.1 Carlito syrichta | reverse complement strand
GAGCAGAGGAAATTAGGCAAATGTGAGTTTCTCTAGACCACAGAGAAAAAAATGTGGCTTTTTAAGGACGTGTTTCCTCCTCTGGGAGCAGTGAAGAGAATGGGGCTTGAAAACAAAACTCCCTGGTCTTTCCAGCAAGAGTTTTTTCAATCTTCCAGTGGCTACTTGGTATCATGACTTCTAACTAATTTACATCAAGATGTTATCAAGACATAGAACAGTAACCTTCCCACAGCCTGAGTTGGAGTTCAGAATTTGATGACTCACCACAGTGATAAATCCAGGTCTACTCATTTCATCTGGAAGCAGTTTGTCCATGCATCAAGTGCCATAACTTCTACAGCTTCCACCTAATAGACTCTCTGCTTAACGCAGAGACTCTGGAAGTCTATGGGGAACAGTAACCTTCCCACAGCCTGAGTTGGAGTTCAGAATTTGATGACTCACCACAGTGATAAATCCAGGTCTACTCATTTCATCTGGAAGCAGTTTGTCCATGCATCAAGTGCCATAACTTCTACAGCTTCCACCTAATAGACTCTCTGCTTAACGCAGAGACTCTGGAAGTCTATGGGGCTTTGCCTTTCTGAGTCTCCTTAAGACTACAGAACAAAGAAATTTACAGTGGAACCACTTCCAGAATAGAACTATTTCTATAGGCTCAGGGTGTAAGTACAGGCATTTGTCACATATGTTTGCCCCAGCTTAGTCCTGACAAAATAGGAGATAGATGCTTATGTTCATCTTCACCATGAAGACAGAAGGAATCAGAACACACACTGTACACTCCAATCTTTTCAGCTACATCTGGAAGTTCTGGATTCTACCTTACCCATCTTGGGGTACTGACAAGACATCTCACATCTTAATCTTTTAGGGATGGACCCAGAACAGATAAAGCAGTTTACAAAAACACAAAGGTTAGAAAGGAACCTTAGCATTTCTGGCCAAATGGATTGGTGAGATCCTTTTCTACACAAGAACTCTCTGACAAAGCTAGGAAG
>NW_007032639.1:0-732 GCF_000164805.1 Carlito syrichta | reverse complement strand
CTTATATACCATTTTCTATACCCTCCAGCAATGTGATAATCACTCACCGGGGGCGTACAAGTTTCGTGCTTTACAAACTGCATCACAAGACCACCACGAGATCTGCAATTTCCAAGCAAACAATTCAAATTCCGTGATGCCTGCCATGCTTACATTAAGGTCACAGGTGCACAATTTCAATACAAATCGTTCAAAGTGTTTTCCATAATGTTCAATGAATCATTCATATTATACTCTTTGCTCTATACCCTGATTAATACAAAAAACTTTCCTGAGTTAACTCTAGGTTCAATCCAAGTTCACTGATTCCCAATATTGTTAACAATTAATATTATCAACTTAACACTATACTATAATCTATAAGTTTAGTTAAATGACTTAACTGTCAGTTATACTATTAACCTATTACAATTTAACATAATGCCTTATAACTCAGTTAAAACTTATTCTTAAACTACAAAACTTTACTATAATTCACATGTTTCATATGTCTAAACTTTAATTTTTATATGATCTAGTTATTGGACTTTAATACTATGCTATATCCTATTAAGCTAATACCTTATCGTTAATTCTTTTATAAATCGTATAATAACTATTACACTTGAATAATGTAGCAAAAGGAAACAAAACAGCAAGCATAGATTTACGCAGCTATGAGTGTATATGTATATATTTTATCCTAACAAGTCTACTCTAAAAATCAAATAGTAGCTGTCACACTCTTGAACG
>NW_007032638.1:0-756 GCF_000164805.1 Carlito syrichta | reverse complement strand
TTTTCCCAGCTCCAGAGCTCCTGCAGGATCAGTCGCATGGAAGATGGATGACACCAAACCCTGCTGATTCAGCTGTAAACATGCATCAAGCTGCTTTTTTGGTCCAGACAGTTTTATTACTCACAAAGACGGTGGAGAGGGAGAGGTTAGCCACAGGGGCCAGCCCCAGACCCTTGGCCTGTAAAACTAACAGGGGGACACCAGGGCAGGAGAGGCCATGTGGTCGTTCGTTCATGTGACTCCGGGGTGCTGACATGCCAGGTCTGAACTTTGGCTAAGTTGGGGTGGGGCACTCAGCTCCCTCCAGAGCCAAGCACATCTCAGGAAGGGTGAGAAGGCATCTCTGGATGGACGAATCCCAGAGGGATGGGAGGCCAGCGGGAGACAGGAGGCCCAGGGAGATGGGAGCTTGGTGCCCTCTCCTACCTTCCTCTTCTGTTCCAGGAGGATTACATACTGTTCCTGCCACTCTGGGCTAATACTGTTGTGGCAAACTTGGTTGTTCAGCACAAAATCACTCCTTCCAGTTCTGGCGGTCAGAGGGCAACAGGCTCCTGTGGGTGGAGACCAAGGGGTTGGCTGGGCTGGTTCCTTCTGAAGGCCCCAGGGTGGGCCTGTCCAACCCACAGCTCATGGGCTGGCTGCATACAGCCCAGGAAGCCAGTGATGTGGCCCCACAAAGTCTTTTCACATCATGTGTTTTTTAGCTTTTATTTTTTTCGTGGCCCCATGCAGAGTTCCATTTTTGAAGTTCAC
>NW_007032637.1:0-777 GCF_000164805.1 Carlito syrichta | reverse complement strand
TTCAGGAAGACTAGAGGGTGGGGGATGGAGAGTGCTATAGTTTGAATGTTTGTATCCCTCCAAAATTCAGATTGAAACTCTAATCCCCACTGTGGTGTTATTAAACAGTGGGGCTTTTAGGAGGTGAATGGGTAATGAGGGCTTCCCTCATGAATGGGAGTCCTTATGAAAGAGGCTTGAGAGAGCCTTTTACCCCTTCCTCCATGTGAGCACACGGTGTAATAGTTACCTGTGGCAAATAGGGCCTTGCCAGGTAACTGAATCTGCAGATGTCTTGGTCTTGGACTTTTCAGGCTCCAGAACTATGAGAAATAATTTTTGGTTATATAAATTACTCTGAGGTCTGTGGTATTTTGTTATAGTAGCTTGAACAGACTAAGAGAGTGATGGCCAAAGGATACCATGTTTCTTTTTTTGCATGATAAAAATGTTCCAGAATTCACTATGTTGATGGTTACACATATCTGTAAATACACTAAAAGTCATTTAATTGTATACTTTGTTTTATTTTATTTTATTTTATTTTATTTTTTGAGTTGGAGTCTCCCTGTCACCCAGACTGGAGTGCTATGCCCGCTCCTGGCCACTACAGCCTCAACTTGCTGGGCTCCAGTGATCCTTCTGCCTCAGCCTTCCAAGTAGCTGGAACTACAGGCATGCACTACCACGCCTGGCTAATTTTTGATTTATTGTAGAGATGAGGTCTCACCAAGTTGCCCAGGTGGGTCTCGAACCCACAGACTCAGGTAATCCAATCACCTCGGCCTTCCGAAGCGC
>NW_007032636.1:0-817 GCF_000164805.1 Carlito syrichta | reverse complement strand
CACACTTCATCGCGCACCAAGACGACTCCTGCTAAGGGTAGGCCAGGCCTGGAATCTCCCCCCTCTCGTCCAGCACTTTGGCAGACTGAGGACGGAAGATGGCTGGAGCCCAGGACTTGGAGACGCGACTGTCTAACATCACGCAGCCTCATCTCTATCTCCAAAATGTCATCAGTGAGCTGGGAATGGAGATACAGGCTTGTATTTGTAGCTGTCTGGGAGGATTGCCTGAGCCGAGGAGGTCCATCCTGTGGTCAGGTATGATTGTACCACTCTACTCCACTCTGGTCATCAGAGTGAGGCCCTGACTCCAAAAAGAGAAAAACAAGCCGCCGACTGGAAAAAAGATATTTGCAAATGTACATCAGATAAAGGATGATCATCTGGGATCTACAAGGAACTCCCACGTGCCGACTAGGAAAAAACAAACAGCCTCATTCCAAAGTGAGCAAACGATATGTACAGACCCTTCTCAACAACAGACACACACGCAGCCACCAAAGACATGTCAAAAAGCTCAGCCTCATTAGTCATCCAAAAATGCAAATGAAAACTACATTGAGAGGTCACCTAAGTTCAGTCGGGATGGCTGTCATCCATAATTCCAAAAACAACAGATGCTGGCGAGGAAATGACAAAAAGGGAACACTTCTACACTGCTCGCGGGAGTGTAAATCAGTACTAGCTCTGTGGAGAAACATTTGGTGATTCCTAGACAATCTAAAAATCGACCCTGCCCTCCTCCCACTGTGAATATATCAGGAAGAATGAAATCCCTCTATAAAGGAGATATTTGCACATGTATGTTATCGCCACA
>NW_007032635.1:3298-8462 GCF_000164805.1 Carlito syrichta | reverse complement strand
CGACCCCCACAAGATATCAAATGAGAAGATCAACTCCTAGACACATAGTAATTTGCCTACACAAAGTAGGAACAAAAGAAAAAATCCTAAAGGCAGCAAGAGAGATAGGACAGACTACCTACTGGGAAAAACCAATCAGAATAGCAACAGACTTATCAGCAGAAACACCGCAAGCAAAAAGGGACTGGAGCCCTATATTTAAAGAACTCAAAGATAAACAATTTGAATCAAGACTTTCTTATCCAGACAAGCTCAGCTTCATCAGTGATGGAGAATTAAAATCCTTCCCAGATATCCAATCCCTAAGATATCATGCAGCTTCCAGACCAGCTCTACAGGAAACACTTAAAAAGGTATTAAGCACAGAAGAAAGAAGAAAAAGATTGACCACACACTCCCCAAGAAAACAGCAGAGCACAGAATTAGGAGAGAATAGAGTGCCACAAGAAACTTGAAAACAAACACATACATTAACTTCAAAGCCAAAAGAAAACATGGAAATAAAGTAAAAACTTTATAGAACCTCATGACCGAGATAAGCAATCATCTTTCAATAATCAGCCTGAATGTGACTGGACTAAATGCATCACTGAAAAGACAGAATGGTGAACTAGATAAGAAACCATGACTTAATTATTTGCTGCATCCAGGAGACACATCTCATTTCAAGGGATGTGCACAAACTCAAAGTTAAAGGTTGGAAAATGAGTTTCCAGGCAAATTGATCACAAAAGAAGGCAGGAGTTGCATTCTTAATATCAGACAAAACAACCTTTAAGCTATCAAAAATTTAAAAAGATGAAAAATGACATTACATAATGATAAAAGGTTCAAACCATCAACCAGAAATATTCATCCTAAACATATACGCACCCAACACAGAAGCACCAGCATTTTAAAACAACTACTAAATAAACTAAAAAAAGATATTGACTCTAATACTATTCTAGCAGGGGACTTGAATACCGCAATGACAGCCCTAGATACATCATTGAGGCAAAAAGTCAACAAGAAGATCTAAAACCTAAACTTGAAACTTGACCAAATGGACTTAATAGATATCTACAGATTATTCTGCACAAGACCCACAGAACATACATTCTACATATCACCACATGGAACATACTCCAAGATTGATCACATCCTTGGTCATAAATCAAGCATAAAAAGTTTCATAAGGTTGAAATCTTGCCATGCACATTCTCAGACCAGAGTGGAATACAAATAAATATTAACACCACCACCATTTCCCCAAAGCCCACAAAGGCATGGACACTAAATAGCATGATGCTGAACAACGACTGAGTAAACACTGAAATCAAAGGAGAAATTGAAAGATTCCTGGAAACAAATAAAAATGAAGAAACCTCTTACCTAAACTTCTGGGATGCCCTGAAAACAGTTCTCAGAGGGGAATTTCTATCTCTACAAGAACACATCAAGAAAATGGAAAGATCAGAAGTTTAGAGCCTAACAAATCACCTAAGGAAGATGGGAAGAGACCACTAAAACCCCTACTTTAGCAGAAGAATCCAAATCACAAAAATAAGAGCCCAAATATGGGACACAGAAGAAAAAAAATCATAGAAAAAATCAACACAACAAAAAAATGATTCTTTGAAAGAATGAACAAGATTGATGGGCCCCTAGCCAGAATGACCAAGAAAAAGAGAGAAAAATCCCAAATAAACACAATCAGAAATAGGTCAAATCACAACTGACCCTGAAGAAATACAAAGATTATCAGAGATTACTATGTACACCTGTATGGAAACAAACTTGATAAACTAAATAAAATGGGGGAATTTCTGACATCACACAACCTCCCCAGGTTGAAACAAGAAGACACTGAGACATTAAATAGACCAGGAAGTTGACTCTGTCATATGAAAACTACCTACCAAAAAAAAAAAAAAAAAAAGCCCTGGACTGGATGACTTTCCAACAGAATTCTACAAAACATACACAGAGGAACTGATACCAATCCTATTTTAAGTATGCCAGGCAATTGAGAAAGATTTAATTCTCCCCACATCATTTTATGAAGCTAACATCACACTGATCTGCAAACTGGGTATAGATCCAACCAAAAAAAAGAGAACTACAGGCTAATATCCCTTATGAACATAGTTGTAGAAATCCTCAACAAGATTCTAGCAAATCAGATCGAAAAACACATCTCAAAAATCATCCACCATGACCAAGTAGGCTATATCCCCAGAATTCAGGGCTTGTTCAACATTTGCATGACCATAAATGTCATTAAATAGATCAACAGATGTTAAAACAAGAACCACATGATTATCTCATTCGATGCAGAAAAAACTTTTGACAAAATCTAGCATTGCTTCTTGATAAAAACCATCAAACACCCAGGAATAGAAGGAACATACCTCAAAATAGTAAGTGCCATCTACGATAAACCCACAGCTAACATATTGCTAAATGGACAGAAGCTGGAAACATTTCCCCTGAAAACTAGAACATGATAAGTCTGCCCACTCTTACCCTTCAAGTTCAATATTGTGTTGTAAGTCCTAGCTCGGGCAATTAGACAAGAGAAGAAAATAGGGTTATCCAAATAGGAAAAGAGGAAATCAAGTTATCCCTCTATGCTTATGATATGACCCTCTACTGTGAAAATCCAAGAGAATCTGTCAAAGTTTCAGGGTACAAAATAAATGTGCAAAAGACGTTTGCATCCCTATTCACCAACCAAAAGCAGGCAGAGATCCAAATAAATAACACAGTGCCATTCAAATAGCCACAGAAAAATGGAATACCTTGACATCTTCTTAACCAGGAAGTGAAAGACCTTTACAATGAGAACGACAAAACACTGCTCAAAGAAATCCAAGAAGACACAAACAAATGGAAAAATATTCCATGCTCATGGATAGGAAGAATTAACCTTGTTAAAATGTCCATCTTACCAAAGGCAGTCTACAGATCCAATGCAACACCCATCAAGTTACCAACATCATTCTTCTCAGACCTGGAAGTGACAATACAGAAATTTGTATGGGAACATAAACAACCACAAATAACCGAATCAATCCTTAGCAAAAGAAACTAAGCAGGAGGTATCACATTTCCAGACTTCAGACTTTACTGTAAGGCTACAGTAGTCAAAACAGCCTGGTACTGGTACAACAACAGGCACATGGACCAATGGAGCAGGACAGAGATTCCAGAAGCAAAACCTCAATTTCTCAACCAACTCATCTTTGACAAAGTCTCCAACAACAACCACTGGGGGGAGGAGAACCTATTCAGTAAATGGTGCTGGGAAAGCTGACTGACCTCATACAGAAGACTGAAACAAGACCCCTACCTCTCTCCATACAAAAATATTAACTCTAAATGGATCACAGACCTAAATGTAAAACCTCAAACTATAAGAATCTTAGAAAATGCAAGAGACACTCTTATGGAATTTGAAACTGTCAACCAATTCCTATTCAGAACCCTAAAGGCCAATACCTTAAGAAATAAGATAGACAAGTAGGACCTCATCAAACTAACAGCCTTCTGCAAAGCAAAAGAAACTATAAAGAGAGCAGAGAGACAGGCCACAGAAGGAGAAAAATATCTGCCAACTGTATATCTGACAAAGGCCTAACATATAGGATCTACAAGGAACTCAAACATGCCAAAAGGAAAAAAACAAACAGTCCCTTTAAAAAATGGAGGAAAGACATGAATAGAAACTTCTCAGAAGAAGATATATGGGCAGCCAACAGACACATGAAAAAGTTCTCAGCCTCACTCATCATCAGAGAATTGCAAATCAAAACCACATTGAGATACTGCCTAACCCCAGTAAGAATGGCCATCATTAATAATAATAATAAAAAAAAACAGATGCTGGCAAGGATGTGGAGAAAAAGAAATGCTTCTACACTGCCAGTGGGAATGCAAACTAGTGCAACCTCTTTGGAAGACAGTGTGGTGATTTCTGAAAGAACTAGAAATTGATCTTCCATATGACCCAGCAATTCCCCTTTTGGGAATATATCCGAAGGAACTCAAATCATATTACAAAAAAGATACCTGCACACATATGTTTGTTGCAGGTCTATTCACGGTAGCAAATACATGGAACCAACCATGCTGCTCATCGGAGCTGGACTGGATAAAGAAAAATGTGCTACATATACACAACGGAATATTATGCAGCCATAAAGAAGGACAAATATATGGACTTTGCAGCAACTTGGATGAATTTTGAGACAATCATACTCAGTGATCTGTCACAGAAACAAAGAACAGAGTACCATATGTTCTCACTCATAAGTGGACCTTGAACAATTATAATACTATAAGAACATGTTTGACAGTAATGTGAAATTGACAATTGATAGAAATTGCTAGGGGAGGGAGGGGCATACCTCATCAACAAGGGTATCTGCATAATCAACATTTGTATACCTAACCCTGAGTTGTACCCCATATCTTTATAATAAAATAAATTAATTAAAAATGTTTGTATCAGGGAGATGTGGAAGGAAAAGGAGATTATATTGGTTATAAGACAGTGATCAAGTTTATGGAAGAACCTTAAAAGAAAATCATCAAAGAGTGTTTTCTTTGATAATTTCTTTGTATTTATGTAGTATGTTTTGCTATGACAAATATTCTTTACAATAGTTACCAAACTCATGGGAGTGATGCGGGAAATATAATATTCATTATCATAGCCATGGAGAAGTTGTGTCTTATTATACGCTTATATACTTGAATATTTCTTGTAACAGGAGAAGAGTAAATGTACAATCTGACTTTAATATAGAGTCAGTCCGAATACAAATGGAAACTAAAGAGACATATCCATTCTTGTGCCCTAAAGGTAGTTGGCAGAGAGAGCTTCTCAGACAATTCACCAAGAATACCATGGTATAATGTCAAACTATAGACCATTTCTTATAAGGGAGGAGGATAAGTTATTCTATGCATGACTACAGTTTTCACTAATGTAAAAATAATAAAAATGTTTTCCTCATTACCCCATCAACTAATCAAATGTAGTCATATATTTATTTGAGTTTTTAAACATTGTTTGAGTCTTTTCCTATAGAATGAACTAATTTCTTCTCCATGTATTTTATTCATAATACCTATATGTTTAAGATGCAGTTAGCAAAAAGCAAGGAATTTATATAAA
>NW_007032635.1:0-992 GCF_000164805.1 Carlito syrichta | reverse complement strand
CCAAAGTGATCACATTTACAAAAATAGTGATCAGAATACAGAAAAAAATGACTGATAATATTCAAAACAATACTGTCCCCAATTGGAAAATTTGTTTTGCTCTTTTGTTCCAATTTTTACCACACAAAAAATAATTAACATTAATTGATATAGTGTTTTCTGCATGTTGGACTCTGTAATTAGTATGTTTTATGCAGTCTTCATTTCTTTTTTTTTTCCTTTTTTTTGAGTTGGAGCCTCACTTTGTCACCCAAGCTGGAGTGCAGTGGCACACTCATGGCCACCACAGTGTTGATCTTTCCACCTCAACCTTCTAAGTAGGTGGACCTTCAGGAATATGCTTTCATGCCTGGCTAATTTTTTTTTTTTTATGTAGAGACGAGGTCTTGCCAAGTTGTACAGTCTGTTCTTGAACACATGGGCTCAGACCATCCTCTCACCTCAGTCTCCCAAAGTGCTGGAATTACAGGTTTCAGTCACTTCACCTGGCCAGTCGTCATTTCTTATTCAACACTCTAGATAGGTGTTACTGTAACCACACTGAAGATCCTGTGGAACAGAGAGGTTAAGTAAGTTTCCCAAGGTTATATGCTAGGAAATTTTATAGCCAGGATTCAAACCTAGGTCTGTTAGATTCCAGAATCCAGGACTATATGCTTTATGCCAAATATGCTGAACTTATGCCCCACCACTACCTTTTTGATTATTGCTTTAAGGTAAAAAACAATTCAATTTTTTCACATATATATGCAATGTGCTATAAATAGAGAATGAAATATATCAATGAAGATATTTAAAATTCCATATGAGTAGAGAATATTCTGAAGATTTAATAGACCTGTCTGTTATAAATCAGGTAACCTATTTATTCTTCCAGAGAAAATTAGTATATTTTAAAAGGTGTATTTAGAGAAAAATAAATAAATGGCAGTTTTGAAAAGCTAACAAAACCAAGTATTGAATTATGAAGAAACAGAAAGCCTGAACAGACC
>NW_007032634.1:0-763 GCF_000164805.1 Carlito syrichta | reverse complement strand
TTAGGTAGTTAAAAAAGCTAGTTAAGTCAGATGGCAAGCCATCTGGCTAGCTAGGTGTTTCGACTAGTTAAGTAGGTAGCTGGTTAAGTCATTTAATTAAGTCAGATTGCTAGCTAGTTAAGTTAGAGTGTTTAGTCAGCTGACTAGCCTACTGGCCTGCTGGGTAGCTAGCTAGTTAAGTCAGTTGGCTAGACAGTGAGCAAGCTAGTTAAGTAACCTGGCTAAGTCAGTTCACTAGACAGCTGGTGAGCTAGGAAGCTAGGTAGGTAAATCAGCTCACAAGCAATCGGGCTACGTAGGTAGCTAGCTAGTTAAGTCAGCTGTCTATCCAGCTGGCTAGCTATGTAGCTAGGAATTTAGGTCAGCCTGCTAGCCTGCTGCCTAGCTATTTAAGTCACCTAGTTAAGTCAGCTGGCTAGCCAGCTGGCTTGCCAGGTAGCTTGCTAATTAAGTGAACTGGCTAGACAGCTGGCTAGCTATATAAGTCAACTAGGTAAATCAACTGACTAACCACCTGGCTAGTTATATAGCAAGATAGTTAATTCAGCTGACTAGCCAGCAGGCCAGCTATTTACGTCAGCTAGTTAAGTCAACTGGGTAGCCAGCTGGCCAGTTAGGTAGCGACCAATTAAGTCACCTGGCTAGCCAGCTGACTAGCAAGTTACATCATCTAGTTAATTTAGTTGGCCAGCCAGCTGGCAAGCTAGTTAAGTCAGCTAGTTAAGTCACCTGGCTAGCTAGTTAAGACAGTTAGTTAAGTCAG
>NW_007032633.1:2983-3834 GCF_000164805.1 Carlito syrichta | reverse complement strand
TTCGCAGCCTGCATTTGGCTTTTGGCCCTCTGTTGGGAGCCAGCCTTGGAGGTCCACATGATTGACAGGGTCCCGGTGGGCCGAAGACCCCGGGCCACAGGGCGAGCCCGGGAAGCTGAGGCCCTTCTGTCTTCCACCTTTGCTGTTTGATACGGCTGAAGAAATTCTGTGCAGTCGTGGAAGAAGAAAATGGCATGTTTATGCGAAGTACTCACTCACACCTAACCTGAGAATGTCATGGTTCATTTTCCCATTTTCCCACTATGCCGCTTGGCCTTTTCTAACATATGCAAGGGTTAAACTCTGAAGCACATCAAGAATGCTTTCTTTCACTTGGTTATAAGTTACTAGATATTGCTTGAGTAAAAAATGATATAAGTATATTCACTCCTTATTTGATTTAGAATTATGCAGCTCAGTGGTCAGACATAAGGTTTATTAGAAGCACAAGTTTATGGTAAGTTCATTATGAGCTCATTATAAGTTCTAACACTTATCTAGGAGTTATGTAGGTGATTTATAACACTGTCTTCACAGACTTAGGATAAAGATTAATCGTTAAGCTTTTTACTTAATTCTATAGTTAAATTTTAAGTAAACATTTATAGAGCAGGTTTTCACTGAATTCATAATATACTAATTAGATACTTTTATGATAATTAACTAAATACAGAAAGCAACCTTGGGGGCCTGGGAAATGTCATTAAAAGCTTCTTTTGAGTTTTCCTTAGAAATAAACACTGCAGGATAAGAGAAAAGTAATGAAGACACCTGACAAGAAAGGCAATTACAAAACTTTGAAGGTCGTAAAAGCCCAAAAGAGAAGAACAGCTACATGAAGGACCGTGCAC
>NW_007032633.1:0-881 GCF_000164805.1 Carlito syrichta | reverse complement strand
GCCTGGAACATAGGAAGTGGTCAGTAAACACACAAATATAGAACAGCTCATGTTTTTATTGTTAGCTTCCCTATTCCAGTCTTCTGTCGCTTTGTGGACATTACTCTGAAGTTGTTGGAATCCGGGTGTTTTCCTTCCCCACTGTCTGCCAGTTGACAGTTCTGTTTCCTACCAGGAGGTAGTAAATGTCTACTGAGATTTCATGAATGGAATAGCTGGGAAGAAAGTAGGTGATGCTGTGAGATAAGGTGTGAGGAACACAGGAAGCAATCAAGTCAAAACCTTTACAACAGGGTGTCATATGGAGCATGGACTTTGGAACTGAAAATTTCTGGGCTTCTCTCTCTGCTCTACTGTTTACTGTAGTGGTAGAACCCACTTCAGCAAGTCAGTTAACCTTTCTCTTCTTCAGCATATTCATGGTTTCTCATTAATCAAGGTGACCCATAGGGTTGTGAGAATGTACTGAGTCCAAATATAGAAAGTGCTTGCCACATCAGATGGGCTTCATGTGTGTTCACTCTTAGCTGTGTTGCTGTGTGGAGGCAAGAGCAGTGAGAGAGCTGGCATTGAAGATGTGGGCATCTGCTCAGGCTTTGACTCAAAAGTCACGGAAGCCTTCCCTGACCACCTATATTAAAATCTTAACTTCTTCCCTCCTTGATTTTTTCTATGTAGCAAATCATTATGTACTCACTCTGTGATTTACTTACTTGTGTATTAGCTATTTCTTTCTACCCATATGCTTTCTGTAAGGATAAGGACTATTTACTGTGTGTTGGGTTCACTGGTAGACTCTTGATGTCTGTAATGAATGAAAAAGTGGAACCAAGCTGACCACCCTATGGACCTAGAAGTGCCCTGCTCAGCTCGACTGGGGC
>NW_007032632.1:0-503 GCF_000164805.1 Carlito syrichta | reverse complement strand
AGTGTTAGAGTCAATAACTTTTTTTAGTTCACTTAGTAGGTGCTTTATAAAATGCTGGTGCTCCTGTGTTGGGTGCATATATTTTTAGGATGAATATTTTTTGTTGATGGAAGGAATCTTTTATCATTATGTGGTGTCCTTTAGCATCTTTAAAAAATTTGCGATAGGTTACATCCTGTTCCGTGTGATAGTGAGCTGCCATCCCCTCCGGTCGACTGTGATCCACTCGCCTGAAAAAAAAAAAAAAAAAAAAAAGAAATATAAGCTAATATAACCTAGATAAATAACTTTTTCTATTGAGGGCTGGTATTCCACATCCTCCCAAAATCAGTTCACTTGATTTTTATTTTTATTTTTAGTTGGAGTCTCACTCTGTCACCCAGACTGGAGTGCAGTGGCATGATCCAGGCCACCGCAGCCTCAACCTGCTGGGCTCCAGCGATCCTTTCGCCTCAGCCTTCCAAGTAGCCGGAACTACAGGTGCGCGCTACCACGCCCTGCTA
>NW_007032631.1:0-731 GCF_000164805.1 Carlito syrichta | reverse complement strand
TTCTCTCTTAAGTCCTGTGGGTTTCGGGTTTTGTACAGGAATTGGATGCCAGTTCCAATTTCCATGAGAGTATTTCCTTCCTTTTCTAAGGTTCTTATGGTTGAGGTTTTACATTAGGTCTCTGATCCATTTGGAGTTAACCTTTGTGCATGGGGATAGATAGGGGTCCTGTTTCAATCTTCTGCATGTGGTCAGCCAATTTTCCCAGTACCATTTACTGAATAGGTTCTCCTCTCCCCATTGATAGGTGGTGGGGGCTTTGTCAAAGATGAGTTGGTTGAGAAATTGAGGTTTTGCTTCTGGAATCTCAATTCTGTTCCATTGATCTATATGCCTGTTCCTGTACCAATACCAAGCTGTTTTGATGATTGTAGCTTTATAGTAAAGTTTGAAATCTGGTATTGTGATACCACCTGCTTTGTTTTTTTTGCTGAGGATTGTTCGGGCTATTCTTGGATGTTTGTGTTTCCATATGAATTCCTGTGTTGTTTTTTCTAGGTCTGAGAAGAATGTTGTTGGTAATTTAATGGGTATTGCATTGAATTTGTAGATTGCCTTAGGTAAGATGGACATCTTCACAATGTTGATTCTTCCGATCCATGAGCATGGGATATTTTTCCACTTGTTCATGTCAGCTTTGATTTCTTTGAGCAGTGTTTTGTAATTTTCATTGTAAAGGTCTTTCACGTCTCTGGTCAGGAAGATGCCAAGGTATTTCATTTTTTTTGTGG
>NW_007032630.1:0-1256 GCF_000164805.1 Carlito syrichta | reverse complement strand
GAAAAAGTCATCTGTCTCTGACCTTTTAAATGAAGGTTGTATTAATTTCCTTACTGGCATTTGTAAGATTGTTTAACAGAATAATACATGTCACCCTTTTGTCATGTGTTTCAACATGTTTCTGGTTGTCATTATCTTTTAAATTTTGCTTGTGTTTGTCATGTGAACAATTTCCATTGTATGCAACATGAATCTGTGACAATATGATTAAGACTGCTGCTTTTTAATTTGTGCTTAAAACTTTCTTACCCATTCCAATGAGTTATTGTCTACATTTTCTTTGGATATTACAGTTTTCATGTCATTTTCTAAGCTTATTTAGAGGTTATTAGGAAATGGAAAGAAGAAGGCAGATTTGAGAGACATTTAAAATTGACTGCTAGATGGTCTGGGAGGAAGGGAGAAATGTGAATGGGGAGGGGGTGGGGAGGAGAGAGAGAAGTCAAGGAGGCTGTCAAGGAAGGCACCAGTAAGAATGGACGTCATTACCATAACAAACAATAACAGATGGTGGTGAGGATTTGGGAGAAAAGGAATGCTTTTACACTGCTGGTGGAAATGCAAACTGGTGCAGCCTCTTTGGAAGACGGTGTGGAATTCCTGAAAGAACTAGAAATTGACCTTCCATATGACCCAGCAATTCCTCTATTGGGAATATTCCCGGAGGAACTCAAATCATTCTACAAAAAAAGATACCTGCACGCGTATGTTTGTTGCACCTCTATTCACAATAGCAAGAACATGGAACAAACCGTGTTGCCCATCGAAACTGGATTGGATTTTAAAAATGTGGTACATAAACCGGGCTTGGTGGCTCACCCTGTAATCCCATGCTTTGGGGGGCTGAGATGAGTGGAGAGCCTGAGCGTGCGGGTTTGAGACCCACCTGGACAACTTGGCGAGACCTCATCTTTACAATAAATAAAAAAATTAGCCAGTGTGGTAGTGCACACCTGTAGTTCCAGCCACTTGGAAGGCTGAGGTGGAAGGATCGCTGGAGCCCAGCAGGTCAAGGTTGCAGTGGCCGGGAGCAGCCACTGCACTCCAGTTTGGGTGACAGCGTGAGACTCCAACTGAAAAAAAAAAAAAAAGTGGTACATATACACAATGGAATATTATGCAATCATAAAGAAAGACAAACAGACTTTGTCACAACTTGGATGGACTTAGATTCGATCATACTCAGTGATCTATCACAGAAACAAAGAACAGAGTACCATACGTTCTCACTCATAAGTGGGTCTTGAACAATTATG
>NW_007032629.1:0-807 GCF_000164805.1 Carlito syrichta | reverse complement strand
TCTAAGGAGTTTATGGTCTTCTCCCTGAAGGAACATTAGGATTAATTGTAGGGCGTAGATCTTCCTCTCTTAAAGGGATTTTTTGTAGTCCCCAGGGGTTGTTGATTCAGATTTCACTGGAGAAATTCAAATCCTTGTTTAACATCCCTCTAAAATAATCATGATTCATGCAGGCCAACGTATTGCTCAGATATTGTTGTTGCCTTACTTTGATACAGGCACTCCAGTAACTGATGAAGAGAGAGGGGGGAAAGGATTTGGATCCAGTGGTATGGCATTTTGGATAAAGGAAGTTAAAAGGTCCAGACCCACTAAAGTTATTCAGATTCAGGGAAGGCAAATTGAAGGACTTGTGGACACTGGCGCAGATGTTTCTTGCATTGCTGGAAAAGACTGGCCTAAACATTGGCCGATAGAGCAAACTACCTCTGATTTAGTTGGATTGGGAACAGCTCAAAATGTTGCCAGAAGTTCACAAGTGCTTCCTTGGACTGACTTAGAGTCTTCAGGAACGTTTCAACCATATGTTATACCTTCTCTCCCTTTTACTTTATGTGGAAGCGATATTATGGAACAGATGGGGATTCTTTTAGTTAGCAAAGGCTCCTTTGCTAGTGCTCAGCTGATTCAAATGGGTTTTCATCCAGATAAAGGTTTAGGAAAAAATTTACAAGGCATCAAGGAACCTATTACGGTTACATCAAACCCCTCTAGACAAAGACTAGGTCAAAATTTATAATGAAGGCCACTATCGCAACTGCTGACCCCATAACCTGGAAAAATGATTTACCGGTATGGGTAGAACAG
>NW_007032628.1:0-897 GCF_000164805.1 Carlito syrichta | reverse complement strand
ATTTCCTTACTGGCATTTGTAAGATTGTTTAACAGAATATACATGTCACCCTTTTGCCATGTGTTTCAACATGTTTCCGCTGTCATTATCTTTTAAATTTTGCATGTTTTTGTCATGTGAACAATTTCCATTCTATGCAACATGAATCTGTGACAATATGATTAGGACTGCTGCTTTTTAATTTGTGCTTAAAACTTTCTTACCCATTCCAATGAGTTATTGTCTACATTTTTCTTTTGGATGTTACAGTTTTCATGTCTTTTCCTAAGCTTATTTAGAGTTTATTAGGAAATGGAAAGTAGAAAGCAGATTTGAGAGACATTTAAAATTGACTGCTAGATGCTCTGGGAGGAAGGGAGAAATGTGGATGGGGAGGGGGTGGAGAGGAGAAAGAGAAATCAAGGAGGCTGCCAGGGAAGGCACCAGTAAGAATGGCCATCATTAACATAACAAACAATAACAGATGCTGGTGAGGATTTGGGAGAAAAGGAATGGTTTTACACTGTTGGTGGGAATGCAAATTGGTGCAGCCTCTTTGGAAGATGGTGTGGAATTCCTGAAAGATCTAGAAATTGACCTTCCATATGACCCAGCAATTCCTCTATTGGGAATATTCCCGGAGGAACTCAAATCATTCTACAAAAAAGATACCTGCACACGTATGTTTGTTGCACCTCTATTCACAATAACAAGAACATGGAACCAACCATGTTTCCCATTGAAACTGGATTGGATTTTAAAAATGTGTTACATAAACCGGGTTTGGTGGCTCAGCCTGTAATCCCGTGCTTTGGGAGGCTGAAGTGAGTGGATTGCCTGAGCGCACGGGTTCAAGACCCACCTGGAAAACTTGGTGAGACCTCATGTCTACAATAAATAAAAAAAATTAGCCAGTGG
>NW_007032627.1:0-2339 GCF_000164805.1 Carlito syrichta | reverse complement strand
GAGGAGACTCATCTCACCAGAAAGCACACTCAAAGACTCAAAGTAAGAGGATGGGAAACAAAATTTCAGGTGAAAGGAACACAAAAGAAAAGAAAACTATATAAAAGAAAACAAGACTTGCAAGTTTAACTTATTTATCTGATAAGACAAAAAACAGATTTGAGATTCCAGAAGCAAAACCTCAATTTCTCAACCTACTCATATTTGACAAAGCCTCCACCACCAACGACTAGGGAGATGAGAACCTATTCAGTAAGTAGTGCTGGGAAAGCTGGCTGACAACATGCAGAAGACTAAAACAAGACCCCTACCTATCCCCTTACACAAAAATAAACTCTAAATGGATCAGAGACATAAATGTCAAACCTCAAACTATATGAACTTAGAAAATGCAGGAGACACCCTTATGGAACTGACAACCTATTCCTGATCAAAACCCGAAGTGCCCAGGCCATAAGAGATAAGATAGACAAGTGGGACCTCGTTAAACTGACAAGCTTCTGCAAAGTCAAAGAAACCAACAAGAGAGTAAGGAGACAGCACACAAACTGGGAAAAAATATTTGCCAACCTTGTGTCTGGCAAAGGCCTAGCATCTAGGATCTACAAGGAACTCAAATGTGCTGAAAGAAACAGACTTATTTCAAAGCGGGCAAAAGATATGAATAGACAGTTCACAAAAGATGTATGAGTAGTCAACAGATAAATGAAAGAATGCCTAGCCTCACTAGTTATAAAGAAATGCAACTTAAAACTAAATTGAAATACCACCTAACAACAGTCAGGATGACCATATCTCAAAAAATAACAGTTGCTGGAGAAGATGTGGTAAAAGGGAACACTTATACACTGTTGGTGGGAGTGTAAACTACCAGAAATTCTGTGGAAAACATTGTGATGATTACCAAAAGATCTAAAAATCAACCTTCCATATGACCCCACAGTACCCCTACTGGAAATACACCTGGAGCAACTCATATGACTTTATGAAAAAGATACCTGAACACTTATTTTTGTTGCAGCATTTTTAACAGTAGCAAAAACATTGAACTAACTATGCTGCCCATCAAAAAAGGACTAGATAACAATGTGGTACATACACCCAATGAAATATTACAGTCATAAAGAGAAATAAAATTATGAACTTTACAACACCTTGCATGTACTTAGTTTATAATACTGAATATCACATGGTTTCATTCATAAGCGAACTTTCAACAACTATTGTAATACTAAAAGAACAGAATTGGCAGTAGTGGGAATCTGCTGGGGGAGGGGAGCACACTACATCAACAAGGGTACCTGCATAATAAACATTTTTATACCTGACCCTAAATGGTACCTCACATCTTTAAAATAAAAAACTTAAAATAGAAAAAAAAAAAGAAATACGTGATTATATTATTTTCATGAAATGAACTAAATGGCTTTGCTGTTTCTATTTTTTGTGTGTGATAACTCATTTCTTACAGAAATGAAGTAGTCTTTAAAATGTAATAGAACTCCACTTTAATATCCCTTGTCTTTGCATAATTTTGACAAATATTTAACAGTTTGATAGTCTTTTAAAATCATTTGTTTTATTTTACAAATATTTTATATTCTTATGAGTTTAGTCATTTTACTAGATTCTAAAGTACAGTAGTTTTAATGTTTATGATATCTTTTAATGTCCATTATGTTTAGAGTTATTGATCTTGTAAAACCTGAATGCTATTTATGCTTCTTTATTTTTTTATTTTTTGAGTTGGAGTCTCACTCTGTCGCCAAGACTGGAGTGCAGTGGCCGCTCCCGGCCACCGCAGCCTCGACCTGCTGGACTCCGACGATCCTTCTGCCTCAGCCTTCCAAGTAGCTGGAACTACAGGTGCGCACTACCACGCCCGGCTTTTTTGATTTATTGTAGAGATGAAGTCTCGCTGCCCAGGAGGGTCTCGAGCCCACGGGCTCAGGAAATCCACTCACCTCATCCTCCCAAAGGTGCAGGATTACAGGCTGAGCCACCGAGCCCGGCTTCTTCTTTATTTTTTAAATGTTTTACTAAAGATGTGATTATATCATAGATTTTATAGAAACCAATTTTCAATTTGATTTATTAATAATTACTTATGATCTCTATGTTATTAAATTTTATCTTTGTTTTCTATTTTTACTTTCCTTTTGGGAAGTGATTTGTCCACAAGACAAGATGTTTAGCTTATTTGTATCATTTTCTTTGCATTATTGAATGAACTTTTAAATTCTCAAAATACCAGTTAAATCTGTCTAAAAATTATGGGGGGTAAGATTACTATTTTTATTTCTTTCTAAATGGCATTTAAAAAATTAGGCAGTTACCCT
>NW_007032626.1:0-640 GCF_000164805.1 Carlito syrichta | reverse complement strand
TGCGGTGGCCGAGGAGCAGCCACTGCACTCCAGTCTGGGCGACAGAGTGAGACTCCAACTCAAAGGGTTTTTTTTTTAATCAAGAATAGATGTTGGATTTTGCCAAGAGCCTTTTTCTGCATTTATGATATTATCATGTGGTTCTTGTTTGCAGATCTGCTGATATGTTTAATAATTATACTGAAGGTCTTGTGGATGTTTTTTTTTTGCCCTGCATCCTGGGGATTAAGCGTGGGTGGTTATGGTGGATAATTTTTGAGATATGTTGTTGGATCCGATTTGCTGGAATCTTGTTGAAAATTTTTGCATTTATCTTATCAGGGATATTGGCCTGAAGTTCTCTTTCTTTGTTGGGTCTTTGCCAGGTTTGAGTGTCAGTGTGATGTTACCTTCATTGAATTATTTAGGAAGAGTTCCATCTTTCTCGATTGACTAGAATACTTTCAGTAGGATTGGTACCAGCTCCTTCTTATATGTTTTATAGAATTCCACTGAAAAGCCATCTTTTTAGGACTTTTTTTGGTAGATAGTTTTCTTATGATGGAGTCAATTTCCTGGGTTGTTATTGATCTATTTAGGGTCTCTATTTCTTCTTGTTTCAACCTTGGGAGGTTGTGTGATGTCAGAAAGCCCTCCATTG
>NW_007032625.1:0-468 GCF_000164805.1 Carlito syrichta | reverse complement strand
TGAAAGAGTAAGTTCAATCCAAATGGCGTCGATCATAAGATCATCCAATTTCTGTCTCCTCTGGACAACTCCAACAAGAGCCAGAGGTTCAGATTAAGATGACTTGTCTGTTGAATTTTTTTGGGAACACACACACACACACACACACACACACACACACACACACACACATACACACACGCATGCACACACACACACAGACACAGAAGTAATTGACAGTCTTATTTTCTAGGACACGTGAAATAATTTAACCCAAAGATATTTTTGCTTAAAGTTTTGCTGGGTAAAAGACAAACAACTAACAAACAAACCAGTCTGAAGTACCATTTTGGTTTTTTTGGTTTTTTGTTTGTGTTTTTTCACAACATGACTACCTCGTCACATATGGTATTTTATGTGAGCCAAAATTTTCATCCCCGCTTGATAATCTTTAAATGTTTCAAGAAATTTCAGCCAAGTAATTACCAC
>NW_007032624.1:0-672 GCF_000164805.1 Carlito syrichta | reverse complement strand
CATTCATGTGTTTGTTGGCTGCTCGAAATGTCTTCTTTTTGTGAAGTGTCTGTTCATATCTTTTGCCCATTTATAATGGGGTTGTTTGTTTTCTTCTTTTCAGTATGTTTCAGTTCCTTGTAGATCCAGAATGTTAAGCCTTTGTCAGACCTAGAGTTGGCAAATACTTTTTCCCAGTCTGTAGGCTGTCTCCCTGCTCTCTTGATGGTTTCTTTGGCTTTGCAGAAGCTTGTCAGTTTAATGAGGTCCCATTTGTCTATCTTCTCTCTTATGGCCTGTGGGTTTCGGGTTTTGTTCAGGAATTGGATGCCAGTTCTGATTTCCATGAGAGTATTTCCTTCCTTTTCTAAGGTTCTTATGGTTTGAGATTTTACATTTAGGTCTCTGATCCATTTGGAGTTAACCTTTGTGCATGGGGATAGATAGGGGTCCTGTTTCAATCTTCTGCATGTGGTCAGCCAGTTTTACCAGCACCATGTACTGAATAGGTTCTCCTCTCCCCAGTGGTAGGTGGTGGGGGCTTTGTCGAAGATGAGTTGGTTGAGAAATTGAAGTTTTGCTTCTGGAATCTCAATTCTGTTTCATTGATCTATATGCCTGTTCCTGTACCAATACCAAGCTGTTTTGATGATTGTAGCTTTATAGTAAAGCTTGAAGTCTGGTATTGTGATA
>NW_007032623.1:0-1167 GCF_000164805.1 Carlito syrichta | reverse complement strand
TGAGCACGCGGGTCTGAGACCAGCCTGGGCAGCGAGACCTCATCTCTACAATAAATCAAAAAATCAACCAGGTGTGGTAGCGCATGCCTGTAATTCCGGCTGCTTGGAAGGCTGAGGCAGAAGGATCGCCGGAGAGCAGCAGGCGAGGCTGCGGTGGCCGTGAGCAGCCACTGCACTCCAGTCTGGGTGACAGAGTGAGACTCCAACTCAAAAGTAATAATAATAATAATAATAAATAAAAAAGAGCCGGGCTCAGTGGCTCAGCCTGTAATCCTGCGCCTTTGGGAGGCTGAGGTGAGTGGATTGCCTGAGCCCACGGGTTCGAGACCCGCCTGGGCAGCGAGACCTCATCTCTACAATAAATCAAAAAATCAGACGGGCGTGGTATAACACTTTTTTTCAGCTCTGAGAAATGAGAGAGCTGCCCTATGTAAAGTGGTTGATGGATGTGTCTTAGGATATTGACTAAACAGTGCTTTTTCTTCTATTTCTTGATCTACTAGGTGGGAAAACAAAGCTTTAAAAAAAAATCTCAGGGAAGTCATGATTAGAGATGGGTAAGTTAAATACATATAATAAATTAATCAGGATGGTTTTAATCACCAATGCCATTTTTTGTTTGTTTATCTAGCATAACCTAAAAGGGTGCTTTTTTTCAAAGTATGTACTAGAGAATGGACTGTGAATCAGGTTTTGAGGATGGCCTTGGTGCTTCTAAACAGATTTGGCAGAGAACAACGTGCTTAAAATGTCACTGCAGGATGCAGCTACTTGAATGACTTTGCTGCCAACAACCACAACTCAACTTTTCTTTAAAGACCACCATTTCTCTATTACCAATCCTTCAAACAACGCTTAAAACAACCCTGCCTCTCAGTGAGCATATTTTCCCACTTTCCAGTCTCTATGCATCATCTTGCCATCCTATAGCCCCTTTTTCCCAAATGACAAAATCACGCAATGCAGGAACCACTTCCGATGCTTAGAAGCAGTTAAAAGGATGTATCCTGATATTAGATGTAAAACCTGGCCCTAAAATAAAGCCTTTATTAAACACTTACTCTCAGCAGAAACAGAACAAAGCACTACTCATAGTTTATCCTTTTGTTTTTCACAAAATCTTATGCAATAATCTTATTTCCAGGTTTTTTTTTTTTTTTTTTGAGA
>NW_007032622.1:2011-3308 GCF_000164805.1 Carlito syrichta | reverse complement strand
CCTGTTTGTATGACAATTCCTCAAGGCCTGCTCTTGACTGAAAATGGTATGCTCTAGACCTACTCAAACTCTGAGGAAACTGAAACCCTGGCCCTCTACTTCCTGTGCTGAGACCTCTTGGAAGCTGCTGGTTCAGTCTTGGTCCCTCATTCACCAGAATTTCCCCAAATCTCTGCATCTGGCTCTGGCATCTGCCAGTTCTGTTCAACCCTTGTTTCCCCAATGGCTAGGACTTGCATAGATGTTTCCAATTTATAGTTCATGAAACTATTTCCTCCCAATGACACTGTTGCTCAAGACGAAGCTAACTGGCCTGTCTGTCTCCTGCCCATCAACTTGGTAAAAAAGTGCCATAAAAAGACAAAACGAACCCAGTGGCTACATTGCATTTTACTCAATTTCTGATAATTTCCTCCACTTTTAGCATTCTTTAGTCTTTCTTTTGATGTCAAACTCTGATCCCTGTGATCCACCTTCAGTTTTTTTCTTCCTGAGCTCAACAATAAAACCAAACAATTAGCCGGGTTTGATGGCATGAGCCTGTAGTTCCAGCTACTTAGAAGACTGAGGTGGAAGAGTCTCCTGAGCCCAGCAGTTCAAGGTTGCACTAGTCTGTGTGACAGAGGTAGACTCTGACTCTAACAATCAAATAAAAAAACCTATTAAAAATGAAAAATGTGTAATGTTGGAAAAATCATGAAAAAAGAGGCATTGCATATGTTTATACTGTTAGAAGTATAAGTTAGACCTTCCATTTGCGAAACACTTTGGTGTTAGCTGTTCATGTGCTAAGAGCCTACCGTAGAGGAACTGCAATCTTGGAATACATTTGAGAGACATCATCCTCTATGAAATGAAAAAACATGGACTATAATGCTTATGTCATCATAGTTTCATAGCTAGTACTCAAAACAATACAAATGTTCATCCACAAGTTTGAAAAACATATTTGGGTGTCATCAGAAAATGATGAAAAATGAATGACATACATTAACATGGTTGCATGTAGAAAACCTAATTTTTATCAAAACCAAGTTAATGCTTACCCTAATGTGACTTTATATACTGTGATAAAAGAGGTAAAACAAGCTACTTTTTTTGGAAATACATACAATTATGCTAAAATGAGGTTAATATATAATATCCTGATAATTAAGTTAATATTTACCTTCACCTAAATGCCAGAAATTTTGTATATTGTAAGCAGAAAAAGGACAATTTTATTATTATTTTAATATGCTTCCTCTATTAAAAAATTAAGGTTATATGATTGCAAAAGTAGAGAATATAATAAGAA
>NW_007032622.1:0-965 GCF_000164805.1 Carlito syrichta | reverse complement strand
GAAGTCAGAGCAGCACCCAGCCTTCTGATAATGTGTGTGCTTCGTAAGAAGAAGACATGTGTGATGGACTAAATTTTCGAAGTCTCTTCTACTATGCTTTAGGGTCAGCCATGAGTCCACTTCACATGTATTCTATCATAGTCATCTTAAAACAACAGATTCACTTTTCATAACAAGAATGATCAATATAAAGGAGAAATGCTGTGTATGATGGTACAGGGAACAATGACACAAGGTCATCCTATGATCACAAGACACAGAGTGAAGTAAAGATTAATGACACCACTGGAAGGAAATCAGTGGGAAAATCCAAAATTTGTTTACTGAAAATAAGTAAAGAAGTTCTTTATTCTCACTGAAGTGTTCTAATGCTTTCAAATATATCTTCCACATTATTTTCCATAATTTAAAAGAAGGCCAATCCTGTCAAGCTTTGTCATTTTGCTTTCTTGGTGTTCCTCCCTATTCTTCAACCACAGTGGGTCAAAGTCCGCATTGTCAAGTGATTCGAACCTCTGTCCTGATTAATTAACCTGTATAGGAGTAGGTATCCTATGCAGAATAGCATAGGATAATAATAGAGACACTTGGACTTGAATATGTTGTATCCTTTGTTCTTGTGCCAGCATTAGCTCCATTGAGCTCTTTGACACCAGTGCACAGAAGAGGGTGTGAGATCTAGGAGCTAAGCCTGATCCAGTGAAGGCTTCTCTTGAGAGCAGTGCCCAGGAAAGGAGAGACCTGGAGCCGTACAAGACTGATAGTCAGTCACCAAGTGTCATGGAGCAAGTTCTGATAATGGGACATGACGAGAAAGGGAAGCAGGAGGTTGTTATTGAAGGATGTAACTTCTGATGACAAATCTCCATTGTGATACAAAATTGGAGTTTGTAGATCACACACAAATATAACATTGGAAAAGAGCAATGGAGCTGGGCTCTGGGCCTCGGCCTGTAATCCCGTGC
>NW_007032621.1:0-668 GCF_000164805.1 Carlito syrichta | reverse complement strand
TACAGTCGAAGCAACTCTCATACAAACAAAAATAAAACATATAGTGATGCTAGCATACCAGCTATCCAACCATCTTATTAGTGTGCTGTTCCTCTATACAAAGACCTGGTTCACAGACAGAATAAAAGAGAAGAAAAGGAAAGGGAAAAGAGAAAAAAGGGAACAATACAGTAGGAATAGAATTAAGTCATTAAACTAATAGAATCAATGAAGCACACTCTGAGACATTTCGTTTAAGTCCAATGTCCTTTCAGGTCTGATTTCTCGTTTTTTTTTGTTTTTTTTTTCAAGCTGGTAAATTAGTTTGCAGTTAGGGTCAGTTCCCCTGATCTGCTGTGAAGGACAGTTCAGAATAACCTCGGTTCAGAAGTTTAGTCTATGTCTTTATGAAGCTTGTCTCTCCCGTTTCGGTGTTGTTACCTTGAATCGCCAGCAGGTGGCGCTATCTCATCTGCTCGCCCCAGAGGGGGTGGGGCCGGACAGGAACAAGATGGCTGCCTGCCTCCGAGCAGGCAACAGGAGCCCCGCGCCGGGTGGGCAGGACAGTCTCCGTTGCAGGAGCGGTGGCAGCGATCCCAGCAGATCTTCCCTGAAGCGGTTTGATGTGGATCTCCTCCGGCCGGGTTGTGATGAGCTACCCGTGCCAGAGGCCGCGGCGGGCGCGGCGG
>NW_007032620.1:0-1236 GCF_000164805.1 Carlito syrichta | reverse complement strand
GGTTTTTCATCAATAGTACCTTTACAGTATAGCTATCATTAAAATAGCTGAATAAATGTAATAAAATTAATTTAAGATAAATGTGTGCATCTAACTAAAAATTGATGCTGAATAATATCAAGTACTACATATTCTTGTCTGGGAGCCCCAAACCTAACACTGACAATGCCCTATGTTCCAGTTCCTGAATTATCCTTAGAAGGCAAATGAAACTGACCAATCTTTTTTTTTTTTTAGTTGGAGTCTCACTCTGTCGCCCAGACTGGAGTGCAGTGGCAGCTCCTGGCCACCACAGCCTCGACCTGCTCAACTCCGGCGATCCTTCCGCCTCAGCCTTCCAAGTAGCTGGAACCACAGGCGTGTGCTACCACGCCCGGCTAATTTTTGATTTATTGTAGAGATGAGGTCTCACCAAGTTGCCCAGGCGGGTCTCAAACCCCCGGGCTCAGGAAATCCACTCACCTCAGCCTCCCAAAGTGCTGGGATTACAGGCTGAGCCACCGAGCCCAGCTCTGACCAATCATTTTAAGCTAGGTAAGTTAAGGGTGAATTATTGTGAAACAAATATTTAGAAAATGCAGTGATGCCTGTATGGCCTCTTATGCCAGCTTTTCCACTAACTAGGTTGACTTTGGACAAGTTGTTTTACTCATCTAAGACTTTTTCATCTGTACCTGTAAATTTAGGATGGTGATGATGTTCAAGTCTGCAGAACAGTTGCAAAAAATTAGGTTTCCAAAATCATTTAAAGAGATTAGTACAGTGCCAGCATAACCATACATATATATTCCTTCTCTGTATTTGCCAAACAATGCTGCTAGAAATTAAAGCAGTATTTTTCTAGATATTCATTTTGAAGTTTGAGAATTCAAAATATCTTGGTAAGCACATTAAGATTTGTTTCTTCCACAGTTAAATTTTCTATGATGATTGAGTTATTATTGCTATGTACCTCTCTATGTCCGGCATTGCTACTACATGTTTTGTACATACATTACAATATGGGCTATTTATTACCCATGAAAACCCTGCAAAGTAGGGTTTACTAATCCATTGTACAGAGAGATGTTTGGTAAAGATCCACACTTTATTCATGCTCTAGTTTGATATACTACCTTCTGTAAAATCCCACTTTCTTCCCAGGAGCCTAGGTTATTTTTCTTTAAAAGCTTTTCTGGGTTATAGACTCATTGATACCTTGATTTTTGGTTTAAAACTTGGGTCTAAAACACATTT
>NW_007032619.1:0-916 GCF_000164805.1 Carlito syrichta | reverse complement strand
GTAGGTCAATATCTGTCCCTTTACAAACCTCCACACTGTTTTCCAAAGATGTTGCTCTACTTTTCAGTCCATATTCAGTGTAGAAGCATTTATTTCTTTCCAAATCCTGACCTACATCTTTTATTGTTGGTTTTATTAATGACGGCCAATCTTACATGGTTATGTTGTATTTCAGATTGGTTTTATTTGCATTTCTTCGATGATGAGTGAGGTTGAGTATTTTTCATGTGTCTGCCTGATGCCCATATCTCTTCTTATGGAAAGTGTCTGATCACGTATGTTGTACACTTTTCAAAGGGGATGTTTGTCTAATTTTTCTGAGTGATTGAATTTTTTGTAGATCGTAGATGTTATACCTTTTTCACATATATATAGGAGTAGAATCGTTTTTCCCATTCTCTTGACTATATCCCTGCTCTCCTGATGTTTTCTTTGGTTTTGCAGAAGTTTATTAATTTGATGAGATCCCACTTGTCTAACTTACTTATTAAGGCATGGGTATTTAGGCCTCTGAAGATGAATTAGTTTCCTGTTCCAGTTTCCCTAATGGTGTTGTCTGTGATTTCTAAGATTATTATAATTTGGGGTTTTACTTTTAGGTCTTTGATCCATTTAGAGTTAATGTGTATGTTGATATTTATGGGTCCTGTATAAGCTATGTGCATGTTGTCAACGTTTTCACAGCACCATTTACTGTATATGTTCTCCATTACCAAGTGGATCTTGGAGGTTTTTTCAAAGTTGAGTTGGTTGAGAATTTGAGGATTTCATTCTCTGTCCTGTTACATTGGCCAATGGACCTATTTCTTTGTACCAATACAAGGCTTTGTGGATTTATTGTAAACACATTGAAAATTTGAACTCTGGAACAGTTATAGCTCCTGCTTTGTTTCTTTTGATAAGATTCTTTGGGTAT
>NW_007032618.1:0-766 GCF_000164805.1 Carlito syrichta | reverse complement strand
AAATAGGAAACAGCTCAGAAAAATGTGGGGATGTCGAAGCCCAGAGTTTTGTAGAACTTAGCAAGACGTCCTGTACATTTTTGGAAGTGAGGACCCATGGAAACCCAAATCTTTATTCTTCCTTAGATAGAGTCCCTGTAGTTTCCTGCATATGAAGTCTCTCATTCCCCAGATTCCTGCTTCGAAATCCTGATATTGTTTAGCCCTTATCAAGATGCCCATTTTATTTTTGGCATTGAGGACACGGGAAAACAAGATTCCTTATTCTTCCTTTGCAAGAAACTGTTGTTTCCTGTGTATAAGGACTCCCAATATCCAGATTACCACTACGAAAACCTGATTATTGTTTAGCCCTTAGCAAGACTCCCTGTAGATATTTAGGATTGAGCATATTTTATCCCAGATTCCTTATTCGTCCTTAGCAAGAGGCTGTGAATTTTCCTGTATATGAGGACTCCCATTCTCCAGATTCGTGTGTCATATCCCTGATACATTTTTATCCCTTAGTAAGACTCCTGTAGTTTTTGGAGATGTGAGGACTCATGTAACCCAGATTCCTTATTCTTCTGTAGCAAGAGGCCATGTAGGTTCCTGTATATGAAGACTCCCATAACGCAGAATCCTGCTTCATCCTCAGCTATTCATTGAATATTTCCTGATGAATGTAGATTTACAATTGTTTGGGTATCAATAGGAAGACTCACGTGTGGTACCTGGGAACTGTATTCCAAGTTCCCATGGTCCCCTCAACAAGACATTGTAAACA
>NW_007032617.1:0-1153 GCF_000164805.1 Carlito syrichta | reverse complement strand
CACAACTCCAAGGTGCCACACTGAGCGACGTGACCGGTTCGCTGTCATCTTTGGGAAAGCATGATTTGTTCACCTATTGAATTCTAAAGTGTTTTTGATTTGACCTGTCCGTCTCCTATCCAAAGCCATTGCTCTTCCGTTGGCATTTACGAGGAAGAGCTGACAGGCTTGGCTTGCTGGCTGGGAGTGTGCATCAGCTTGGGACATGCCGCGTCAAAGGTTTACTGCATTGTGAGGTGTTTTCCAGTAGTTTGATTCCTGTGTGCTGTACGGTGGAATACACGATTCTCAAGGTACGGCTTGAATGAGCATAGCCGAGCATGTTATGTCGATACTTCACATGTAGGAATGAGCATGTCAATGGTGTCAGACTGAGTGAAATGAGTGCTCCACACTCACTTGTAGAAAAGCACTGCTTGCCTTCTGCTTGAGCCCTAAAACGTTTTACCCCTTGGCGTTTCTCTAGGCTAGGAAATGCAGTCACTCTCGCGCTGGCCTTGCTGAATAAGCGTAGACGGCCTGTGTGAGGCTTGTTGTGCATGTGCATCTTCCCGGGGCAGGAGCTTTTCAAAATGTGCAGCGCTCTTTAGGGGCTATCTATGTTATTCTCACTTGGTGCATGCTGCAACACATGAGTCTGAGTCTCGCAGTTTCCTTCTCCTTTGGACTTCGGCTCTGCAGAGTGCCTCTGTGTGACCTAAGAGTTCTCTCATAGGACACGCTTTGCCCATGTGCAGCTCTACGCTGGCCCCCAGGGGGCGATGGGAACCCCACAGTGGAGCAAGAAGGCATTACTTGGTGAATTCCCTGGGTGCATTCTGAAATGTTTCTCCTTTTCAAATTTTTGTGCGGGAGGATACACAATTGATCTGCCAAACGCATTGACGGAAACGAGCTGACTGCCTTGGTGGTGCTTGTTTCGAATGTCCGTCTCCCTTGGAAAGTGCTGTGTGAGAAGTGTGCTGCACTGTGAGTTTCTGGCACTGAGTGTGCGTGCTGTCATTCCTCCTTCCCACTTGTTCCCTTTCGTGTATCTTACGCTCTACAGGGTGACTGCTTTGGCGTGCGGCTTGTCAACCTCTCCCATTCGGGAATGCTCATCTCCCCTGTGCCACAATGAGGGATCTGAGACATTCACAGTCACTTGTGGGAG
>NW_007032616.1:0-794 GCF_000164805.1 Carlito syrichta | reverse complement strand
TTTTAGTTTCAGCTTTAAGCTTTTATCTCATGGGCCACTGGCCTTCTCTCATTTATTTTAAATCTCATCCATGTTATCTTTTTATTATTTTTTAATGTTTAACCACTAACCTTTATTTGGAGTTTAATTCTCTTATTTTTAACTTCTATATCTTCTATTCATATATTCATTTTCTTTTTTTCTCTTATTTGATTCTAGAATTTTCAATTACATTTTCTTCAAAATATCTACCTTTCTTCATATGATGAAAAAGTTCCCTTTTATTTCTCTTTCCTTATAATTTTTTGCACTTGACATTTTTTTTGCACTTGACAACTATTACAAAGTAAGTCCAGAGCAGTATTTTCATCATACACAGGAGCAGGGGCTGGAGAACTTCTACTTACTCCTCAGCTGCATCTGGAGGGTCCCTCCAGATTCCCCTTCCTGTACCCTGATGTAGACTTCCCAGGTCTATGAGTTTCAGAACATTCTCACCTAGAAAGACAGAAAACCCTAGGCTGTAACATTGTCTAGGACTAATTTTTTCTTTTTCAGTTTACAAAGAAAAACATTATTTCTTTTTAAATTTTTTACTTTTTTATTTTAGAATCATGAGATACATGTGAGGACTTGGTACACAGGTATATTGCATGAAGGCAAAGTCTGAGCCTCTAACAAGCTCACATTTTATCAGCTCTCTCCTAACCTTGGAATAGTTGTGGGCCCAGAATTGCAGAGTAAGTTAAAAAGCCACAGTGGGAATAGGTGGCCGCTTTATTCCTCCACTAAGCATGGGATTCTCCAAGGAGATG
>NW_007032615.1:0-581 GCF_000164805.1 Carlito syrichta | reverse complement strand
TACAGGCACGCGCTATCACGCCCGGCTGATATTTTGATTTATTGTAGAGATGAAGTCTCGCTGCCCCATGTGGGTCTCGAACCCGCAGGCTCAGGCAATTCACTCACCTCAGCCTCCCAAAGGTGCGGGATTACAGGCTGAGCCACCGAGCCGACCAACAGTTGTCTTTTGTTTTGTTTTGTTTTGTTTTTTAATTTAAGCATTAGGAAGGACAGACTGTTAACGCTGAGATTAAAAAAAAAGAAAGAAAGAAAGAAAGAAGCAAGGTAAGACTTAAAACTGAATCAACTTACTGCCTGGAGCCAGTTTCTAGTTTATGCCTCAGGAAGGGAAAACCCAAACAGGCATTCCCTGGAGTCTTTGTCTCAAAAATTGTCTGAGCATATGTGAGGAAAAATGATCTGAAGCTGAAGAGAGAATGCCCATGAAGGAGTAAGCAGACTAATTTCTATTTACACAGACCTGATATAACTAAGAAAAAACCAAACCTCAAGTGAGTCAACTGATTTAAAAAAATCACAATTCCATATCAGTATGAAATTCAATACCATTTTAAAACTAAAAGAATTTGACACTCAGCT
>NW_007032614.1:0-9334 GCF_000164805.1 Carlito syrichta | reverse complement strand
ACAAACTAGCAAACTGGCTAGATAACTGACTTAATGTGCTGACTTAACTAGCTACTCAACTGGTTAGCCAGCTGACTAAACTAGCTGAATTAACTACTGTTCAACTGGCTAGCCAGCTGACTTAATTGCCTAGCTACCAAGCTAGCCAGCAGCCTTGACAGCTGACTTAACTAGCTGACAAAACTAAGTAGCCAGTTGGCTAGACAGCACATTTAACTAGCTATCTACTTGCCTAGACAGCTGTATAGCCCATGACTTAACTAACTGACATAACTAGATAGCCTGATGTCTAGCCAGCTGACTTAACTAGCTACATACCTACATAGCCCACTGGATTACCAGTTGACTTAACTACCTAAATACCTAACAAATTTGCTGGACAGCGAGCTGACTTAACTAGCTGACTCATCTAGCTAGCCAGCTGACTAGCCAGCTGACTTAACTAGATAGATACTCGGATAGACATCTGGCTAGCCAGCTGACTTAACTAACTTAACTAGCTAGCCTGCTGACTTACCTACTTGACTTAACTAGCTAGCTACCTAACTAGCCAACTGACTTAACTAGCTGACTTAATTAGCTAGCTACCTAGCTAGCCAGCTGGCTGGCCAGCTGACTTAACCAGATAGCCAGATGGCTAGCCAGCTGACTTTAGCTGATTCAACTAGATAACCAGATAGCTGACCAGCTGAATCAACTCGCTGAATTAACCACCTAGCCAGCAGGGTAGCAAGCTGACTTAACGAGCTATCTACCTAGTTAGCCAGATGGAAAGAAAGTTGAATTAAGTAGCTGTCTTAACTAGCTAGCCAGCTGGATAGGCAGCTGACTTATGTCGCTTGCTACCTAGCTAGACAGCTGGATAGCCAGCTGACAATTAGTTGACTTAACCAGCTAGCTCCCTGGCTAGCCAAATGACTCAACTAGATGACTAAACTAGTTCACCAGCTGGCTAGCCATCTGACTTAACTAGCTCTCTACCTAGCTAACTAGCTAGCAAGCTGACTTAATGAGCTTACTTAGTTAGCTAGCCAGCTGGCTAGTCATATGACTTAACTGGTCTGCTGCCTAGGTAGCCAGCTTGTTAGCCAACTGAATAAACTAGCTGACTTAAATAGTTGGCCTGCTTGCTAGTCAGCTGAATTAAGTAGCATGCTATATAGCTAGCCAGCTGGCTAGCCAGCTGACTTAACTAGGTGACTTAACTAGCTAGCCATCTGTCTAGCCTGTTAATTTAGGTAGCAAGCTACCTTGCTAGCAAGCTGGCTAGGCAGGTGACTTAACTAGGTTATTCAACTAGCTAGCCAGTGGGCTAGACATCTGACGTAACTATCTAGCACCCTAGCTATCCAGGTTTCTAGAGAGCTGACTTAACTAGGTGACTTAACTAGCTATCCAGCTGGCTACCAGGCTGACCTTACTTCCTAGCTAACTAGCTAGCTAGCTAAATAGCCAGCTGTCTTAACTATCTATCTACCTATATAGCCCACTGGCTTGCCAGATGACTAAACTGCCCAACCTCCTAGCTAACTAGCTGGTTAGTGAGCTGACTTAACTAGGTTACTTAACTGGATAGCTAAGTAGCTAGCCAGCTGACTTTACTAGCTAGTTTCCCAGCTAGGCAATTGGCTAGCCAGCTGACTTAACTCGCTGACTTAACTACCTAGCAAGCTGACTTAACTCGCTTACTTAACCAGCTAGATACCCAGCTATTCAGCTGGGTTAACTTGTTGTCTTAAACATCTAGTTACCTAGCTAGCTATCTAGCTAGCCAGCTGCGTTATCTAGCTGACAAAACTAGCTACCCAGCTGACATAACTAGCTGACATATATAGCTAGTTTCCTAGCCATCCAGCTGACTTAACTAGCTGAAATAATTAGCTGGCCAAATGGCTAGCCATCTACTTAACTAGCTGACCATCTGGATAGACAACTGACTTAATTAGTTGACTTAACTACCTAACCTGCTTGTTGCCAGCTGAGTTAACGAGCTGACATAACCAGCAACTCAGCTGGCTAACCAGCTGACATAACTAGCTTGCTACAATCTAGCCAAATGTCTAGCCAGCTGACTTACCTAGCTGAATTAAACTAGCAAGCTTGACTGGTCAGCTAACTAATCTAGGTAACTACCTAATTAGCCAGCAGGTTAGCTAGCTGACTTAACTAGAGGAATTGAACAGCTAGCTTGCTGGCTAGTAAGTTGACTTATCTAGCTAGTAACCTACCTACCCAGCTGGCTACACAGATGACTAACCTGATGATTTAACCAGCTAGCTAGTTGGCTATCCAGATGACTTAATTCTCTGACATCACTAGTTAGGAAGGTAGCTATCTAGCTGATTTAACTAGCTAGCTACCTAACTTACCAGTTAGCTACTCAGCTCTCTTAACTAGCTGAATTAACCAGCTAGCCAGTTTCCTAGCCAACTGATTTAATTAGCTCAATAACTAGCTAGTCAGCTGGCTATCCAGCTGACTTAACTAGCTGACTTAACTAGCTAGCTACCTACTAGCCAACTGATTTAATAGCTAACTAACTAACTAGCTACCTACCTAGCCTGCTGAATTAAATAGTAAGCTAACCAGCTAACTACCTATCAAACAAGCTGACTTAAATAGCTGCCTAGCTACCTAGCTGACTTAACCAGCTAGCTAACAAGTTAGCTTACTAATTAACTAACGTGCTGGCTAGCTGACTCAAACATGTAACTTAATTCATTAGTTAACGAGCTAGGTAGCTGACATAACCAGCTGACTTAAATCTTTGACTAACTAGCTAGTTAGCTGACTCATCCTGGTGACTTAACTATTAGCTAACTGTCTAACTAGCATACTCAAGCAGCTGACTCAACCAGTTTTCTAACTAGCTAGCTAGCTGACTCAGTCAGTTGACTTAACCTGTTAGTTAACTAGCTATCTGACTCAACCTGCTGACTTATCCCGTTAGCTAAGTACCTAGCTAGCTGTCTCAAACAGCTGACTAAATTACAAAGTTGACTTAAGTAACTGACTTGCTAAGTGACTTTACTACTTAGCTGACTAAGCTGGCTGACTTAACTCATTAGCTAGCTGAGTTAACTACCTGAATTCAATATTTAGCTAACTATTTAACAAGCTGAATATCTAGTTGATTTAATAATTAGTTATCTAGTTAGGTAGCAGACTTAAGTAGCTGACTTAAATAAATAGCTAACTAGAGAGCTAGCTGACTTAGCTGATGAAACTAGTTGGTTAACGAGGCAGCTAGCTGATTTAATGTGTTGGTTAATGAGTTAGCTAACTGTTTTAACTAGTTGTTAAACGAGTTAACTAACTGACTTGCGTGGTTGGTTTACGAGTTAGCTAGGTGACTGAACTTGTTGGCTGACAAGTCAGCTGACTACTTAGCTGATTAAACACGTTGGCTGACTATACGGCTAACTTGTTAGCTGGCTTAAAATGTCAGCCAAATAGCCGACCGACTAGTTAGCTGGGCTAACTAGATGACTGACGTGTTGGCCCACTAGCTAGTTTGCTTAACCAAACCAGTTGGCTGACTGGTTTGCTGACCTAATTAGTCAGCCAACTAACTTGCCAACAAGTTAGGTGAGCTAACATGTTGGCTGAAAAGTGGGCCAACTAGTCGACCGATTGGTTAGCTTAGTTAACTACTTGGCCATCTAGTCCCCTACCCGTTAGCTGATTTGACTAGTCGGCCAGCAATTGAGCTGACAGATGACTTGACTTAAGTAGTCTGCTGGTGAGTGAGCCGACTTGTCAGCTGACATAACTAGTCGGCTGATGAATGAGCTGAGTGTCAGCTGACTTTAGTCAGCTGGTGAGTGAGCTGTCTGGTCAGAAGACTTACCTAGTTGTCCGACAAGTGAGCCGTCAGGTGAGCCAACTTAATTACTCGGCTGTCAAGTGAGCCAAAGGGTGAGCTGCCTTAACTAGTAAGCTGGTGAGAGAGACTACTGGTGAGCTGAGTTAACTAGATGACTGGCAAGTAAGCCGACTAGTTAGTTGTCCTGTTGGCCTGCAAACAAGACGACAAGTGAGTTCATCTCTTGGCTGGCGAGCGAGCCAACTAGTTAGCTGATCTGATGAAAAACGAGTGAGCCCAGTAGTTAGTTGACCAGCTAGCTGATATGGTAGCCAACTAGTTATCTGAGTGACTAGCTGATTTGCTGGCTGACTTAACTAGCTAGCTGACTGTCAGGCTGACATAACTAGCTACCAAACAGTCTATCTTTCTAGATAGCTGACTTAACTAGCTAGTTAACTGGCTAGTTAGCTGGCTAGCTGACTTAACTATCTAGCTGAGTAGCTAGTTGACTCACTAGCTGACTTAACTAGATAGCTGACTTCCAACCTGACTAGGAGCTGACTTAACTAGCTAGCTGAATTGTTAGCTACCTTGCTACCTGACTTAACTACCTAGCTGGCTAACTAGCTGACATAACTAGCTGACTAGATAGTTGGCTGGCTAACTGGCTTAACTAGCTAGTTACTTGGCTGGCTAGCTGGCTAGGCTGCCAGCTAGCTAGCTAATGGGCTGGCAAGCTGGCTAGCCAGCTGGCTTTAATAGCCAGCCGGATGTCTGGACAGTCAGATAACAAGTTGGCTTAATTAGCTAGCCACCCTGCTGGTCAGCCGGCTAGCCAACTGGCTTAACTAGCAGGCCACATAACTTATCAGCCTGCTAACCAGCTGCCATAAATTGCCAGTCACTTAGCTAACCAGCTGACAACTAGCTGACTTAACTAGATAGACATCCGGCTAGCCAACTGGCTTAACTAGCCAGACACCTAGATAGCCTGACAACTAACCAACTCACTTAACTCGCTGAATTAAGACTTAATTAATTAGCTGCCTACCTAGAGAGGTGGTTAACCAAGTGACTTAACTAGCTGAAATCATTAGCTAGCCAGCTGACTTAACTAGCTAGCTACCTATGTTCCCACTGGCTTTCCAGCAGACTTAACTACCTAACTAACTAGCTAACCAGCTGACTAGCGAGTTGACTTAATTAGCTGACTTAACTAGCTAGCAAGCTGGCTAGCCAGCTGAATTAACTGGCTAGCAACCCAGCTAGGCAGCTGGCTAACCAGGTGACTTAACTAGCTTGCTTAACTGGCTCGTTAGCTAACTTAACTAGCTGACTTAACTAGGTAGCTACCTAGCTAGCCTGCTGATTATAATAGCTGAAAGAACTAGCTAGCTATTTAGCCAAATTAACTACCTGACTTAACTATCTAGCTAGCTGGCATAAATAACTGACTTAACAAGCTAACTAGCTATTCAGCTAATTTAACATGCTGAAATAACTAGATAGCCAGCTGTCTAGCCATCTGACTTAACTAGCTTTTTAACGAGTTAGCGACCTGGCTAGGCAACAAACTTAATGAGGTGACTTAACTACCTAGCTAGCTAGTTATCCAGCTGATTAACTAGTTGATTAACGACCTAGGCAGCTGGCCAGCCAGGTTTCTAAACTAGCTGACTTAACTAGTTATCCAGCTGGCTAGCCAGCTGACTTAACTTGCTCTCTACCTCTCTAGCAACCTGGATAGCCAGCTGACTTTACTAGCTGTCTTAATTAGCTAGCAAGCTGGCTAGTCAACTGACTTAATTAGGTCAATAACTAGCTAGCCAGCTTGCTAGCCAGCTGACATAACTAGCTCTCATAACCAGCTGGCCTGCTTTCTAGCCAGTTGAATTAATTTACTTGCTACATAGCTAGCCAGCAGGCTATCCAACTGAATTAGGTATGTGACATATATAACTAGTGAGCTGTCTAGCCAGCAGACTTAATTATCAAGCTACCTACCTAGCCAGCTGGCTAGTCCACTGACATAACTAAGTGACTTCTCTAGGTGACTTAACTAGTTAGCCAACTTGCTAGACTGATGAAATAACTGGCTACCTACCTAGCTAGCAATCTGGCTAGTTAGCTGACTTAACTAACTAGCTAACTGACATATTTGACTGATTTAACTAGCTAGTTTCATAGCTTGCCAACTGACTTAACTAGCTGAAATAACTAGCGAGCCAGCTGTCTGCCCATCTAACGTAAATAAATTTTTAACAAGCTAGCCAGCTGGCAAGACAACTGAATTAATGTGTTGATTAAGTAGTTATGCAGCTGAATAGTCAGCTGACTAAAGTTGCTGACTTAACTAGCTGGCCAGCTGTCTAGCCACCTGAATTAATTGCCTAGCTACCTAGCTATCCGGCAAACTACCCAGCTGATATAACTAGCTGACTAAAGATGTAGCCAACTGGCTAGCCAGCAGACTTAACTAGGTATCTACCTAGCTTGAAAGTTGATTCGCCAGTTGACTTATCTGCTGACATAAACTAGATAGCCTAAAGGCTAGCCAACTGACTTAAGTAGGTACCTACCCACATAGCCTACTGGCTTGTAAGCTGAGTTAAATACTTAACTACCTAGCTAACCTGGCCAGTGAACAGACTTAACTAGGTGACATAACTAGCTAGCCAGTTGGCTCGGCATCTGACTAAACTAACTTACTTAACTAGCTAGCCAGCTGACTTAACTAGCTAGCTAACTAGCCAACTGACTTATCTATGACTTAGCAAGCTAGCTACCTAGCTCGCCAGCCGACTCATCTAGCTGACTTAACTAGCTAGCCAGCTGGATTGCAAACTGACTTAATGAGTTGGCTTAACTAGCTAGACAGCTGGTTTCCAGCTGACTTAGTTAACTGATTTAAACATCTAGGAAGCTGGTAGCCAGCTGACTTAACTAGCTGGCTACCTACCTAGCCAGATGGCTAGCCATATGACTTAACTAGGTGACTAATGCTAGCAAGCTGGCTAGCCAGCTAATATAACTAGCTTGCTATGTACCTAGCCAGCAGTCTAGCCAGAAGAATTAACTAGGTGCATTGAACAGCTAGTCTGCTGGCTAACAAGCTGACTTATCCAGCTAGCTACATACATAGCGAGCTGGCTAGAGAACTGACTAAACTACCCGACTTATCCAGCTAGCCAGTTGGCTAGCCAGCTGACTTAACTCTCAGACATCACTAGCTAGCCAGGTAGATATCTAGCTGACTTAAGTATCTAGTTGCCTACCTTGCAAGGTGGTTCACCAGATATGTTAACTAGCTGAATTGACCAGCTAACCAGCTAGCTAGCCAACTGACTTAACTAGCTCGTTACCTAGCTTGCCAGCTGCCTTAAATTTCTGGCAACTGGCTAGCTACATAGCTAACAAACTGGCTTAAATACTTAGGTGGCAAGCAAGCTAGTTGAGTTAACGTGCTAGCTAACTAGTTAGCTTACTCGTTATCTAACGTGCTAGCTAGGTGACTTAATCAGCTGACTTAACTCGTTAGCTAACAAGCAAGCTAGCTGACACAACCAACTGACTTATCTCATTAGCTAACTAGCTAGCTAGCTGACTCATCCAGCTGACTTAACTCATTAGCTAGCTAGCTAGCTAGCCTACTCAACCTGCTGAGTCAACCTGTTTGATAACTAGCTAGCTAGCTGACTCAACCAGCTGATTTAACCTGTTAACTCGCTAACTACCTGACTCAACCTGCTGATGTAACCTTTTATTTCACTAACAGCTAGTTGTATTAACCAACTGACTACTTTAGAAAGATGACTTCACTAGCTCAGTTAGCTAGCTGACTTAACTATTTAGTTAGCTGACTTAACTGGTTGACTTAACAAGTTAGCTAGCTGACTTTATGTAAATTATGTAGCTAACTCTAACTAGCTGAATAACTAGCTGATTTAATAATTAGATAACTTGTTAGGTAGTATACTTAAGTTGCTGACTTAAATTTTTAGCTATTTAGTGAGGTAGCTGAGTTAGCTAGCTAGCAATTTAGCTAGCTGACTTAGCTAGCTGACTTAACTAGTTGGCTAACGAGATAGCTAGCTTACAAAACGAGTTGGTTAATGAGTTAGCCAACTGTTTTAACTTGTTGGGAAACGAGTTAACTAGCTGACTTGACCAGTTGGTTAACTAGTTAGCTAGGTGACAACTTTGTAGCTGATGAGTCGGCAGACAACTTAGCTCTTATAACACGTTGGCTGACTACTCGGCTGACTTGTTAGTTGGCTTAACAAGTTGGACAACTAGTCACCCGACTAGTTAGCTGAGTCAACGTGTTGACTGATGAGTTGGCCCACTAGTTAGCTCGGTTAACTAGTTGTCTGCTGGGTTTGCTGACTTTAAGTAGTCAGCCGACTAGTTCACCGACTAGTTAGATGGCCTAACTAGTTGGCAGACAAGGTAGATGAGTTAACATATCAGCTAACAAGTTGACTGACTAGTCGGCCGATTGGTTACTTGACTTAACTTGTTGGGCGGCTAGTCGGCCAACCGATTAGCTGACTTAAATAGTCAGCCAGCGAGTGAGATGACAGTTGAGCTGACTTAATGAGTCAGCTAGCAAGTGAGCCAACTGGTCAGCTGACATTACTAGTCGGCCATTGGTTGAGCCAACTGTTCAGCTGACTTAACTAGTCGGCCTGCGAGTGAGCCAACTGGTGTGCGACTTAACTTGTTGACCGGTGAGTGAGCTGACTGGTCAGCCGAATTTAGTCAGTTGGTGAGTGAGCTGACTGGTCAGAAGAATTAACAAGTGGGCTGGCGAGTCCGCCAACTGATGAGCTGACTCAACCAGTGAGCTGATGTGTGACCTGCCTTAACTACTCGACTGGCAAATGAGCCAACTGTTGAGCTGACTTAACTAGTTGGCTGGTGAGCAAGGCGACTAGTTAGTTGTCCTGTTGGCTTGTGAGTGGGCAGAAAAGTTAGTTTACCGGGTGGCTGGTGAGTGAGCCGACTAATTTGTGGACCATTTGGCAGGTGTAGGAGCCGACGAGTTAGATGACCTGATGGAAAGTGAGCGAGCCCACTAATTACCTGTCCAGGTAGCTGAGTTGATAGCCAAATAGATGGCTAAGTAACTAGCTGATTTGCTAGCTGACCTAACGAGCTAGCTGACAAGTTAGCTGGCTATCCAGCTGACATAACTAGCTTGCAAACAAGCTATCTAGCTGTCGAGCCAGCAGACTTAACTAGCCTGATAACTGGCGAGTTAGCTGGCTAGCTGACTTAACTAACTAGTTGACTAGCTAGCAGACTAACTAGCTGACTTAACTAGCTAGCTGTATAGCTAGCTGACTTAACTAGCTGAAGAGGTAGTTGGCTGGCTAGCTGGATAACCAGCTGACATAATTAGCTATCTACCTGATGGGTTAGGTGACTAGCCAGCTGGCTTAAATAGGTAACTACCTGGCTGGCTAGCTGGCTAGGCAGCCAGCTAGATAAGTAGCGGGCTGGCCAGCTGGCTAGCCAGCCCGC
>NW_007032613.1:0-748 GCF_000164805.1 Carlito syrichta | reverse complement strand
TGCGAAGTCCATAATTTTGTCCCTCTTTATAGCTACATAATATTCCACTGTGTCTATGCACCACGTTTTAAAAATCCAGTCCAATTTTGATGGGTAGCACAGTTGGTTCCATGTTTTTGCTATTGAACACCACTCTTCTTAAAAACAGTCCCTTGAGGACAAAAAAAATCACTTATGGGGGGCAATCGCACAGGCAGGAATTGTGGGCATACTTAAAGCTCAGATGCCTTTGCCACTGTACAATGCAACTGTGTAACCAAAAAACTATCTGTACCCCTTAAATCTATTAAATAAAGAATATGTGTCTGTGTATATATGTGTGTCGGAGGTATGCAGTCCTTTGTCAAAGAACATAAATGCTAATCTATTTTATTGTACCATAAGAACATCTACTCTGTGTGGATTTGAAACCTTCATAACCTAACCCTACCATACTTATCTGTTTCTTTCCTTGGGTAGGTAGAGGTGTGTGTGTGTGTGTGTGTGTGTGTGTGTGTGTGTGTGTGTGTGTGTGAGAGAGAGAGAGAGAGAGAGAGAGAGAGAGAAAGGACACAGAGAGATAGAGAGACAGAGAGAGAGAGAGAGAGAGAGAGAGACTTGAGCATTTGTTTCACATTTTTCATGTCTCCACAGATAAGATTTACCAGAGAATGGATGCTCCGTCACCCACTATGTATCCTCTTCCACCCCTGCCACTCCTCCACACTGAAATAACATTGGCCTGCCTAATGAGTAAGATTAGGGTGGG
>NW_007032612.1:0-555 GCF_000164805.1 Carlito syrichta | reverse complement strand
TTTTCTTTTTTTTTTTTTTGATTTATGAGTTGGAGTCTCACTCCATTGCCCAGGCTGGAGTGCAGTGGTGTGCTCATGGCTACCCCAGCATCAACCTGCTGGGCTCTGATGATCTTTCTACCTCATCCTTCCAAGTAGCCAGAACTACAGGCATATGCCACCATGCCTAGCTACTTTTTTTTTTTTACTTATTGTAGACACGAGATCTCACTAAGTTGCCCAGGATTGTCTTGAACCTACGGGCTCAGGCAATCCTCTTGCCTCGGCCTCCCAAAGTGCTGGAATTACAGGATTGAGCCACCATGTCTGGCCAATCTTTATCCTAAATATGTTTTTAATTCACAAATAATCATTATATATATTTATAGGTTACAATGTAATGCTCTGATACATGTATACATTGTGGAATGAGCAAAGCATGCTAATTAACATATTTATCACCTCACAGATTACAAATTCAATGCAATACCCATCAAATTACCAACAACATTCTTCTCAGACCTAGAAAAAACAACACAGGAATTCATATGGAAACACAAACGTCCAAGAATAGCG
>NW_007032611.1:0-771 GCF_000164805.1 Carlito syrichta | reverse complement strand
GAGTCAACCTGGCTAGAGAGGTAGCCAGCTAGTTAAGTCAACTGGCTAGCCTGCTGAGTAGCTGATTAAGTCAGCTGGCAACTAGATTGCTAGCTAGTTAAGTCAGCTCGTTAAGTCAGTTGGCTATACATCTGGTTAGCTGGTTAAAAAGCTAGTTAAATCAGATGGCTAGTCATTTGGCTAGCTAGTTATTTCAGCTAGTTAAGTCAGCTGGCGAGCTAGGAAGCTAGCTATATAATCAGCTAGTTATGTCAGCCAGCTAGGTAGTTAAGATAGGTAGTAAAGCAAGCTAGCTAGCTAGAAAGCTAGCTAGGTAGCTAGCTAGTTAAACCAGCTTGTTAAGCCAGCTGGCTAGCTAGGTAGCTGGCAGGTTAAGTCAGTGAGTTAATTCAGCTTACTAGCTAGTTAAATCAGCGAGTTAAGTCAGCTGGCTAGCCAGTACCCTAGCTGGTTAGCTAGCTAGATATGTCAGCTGGATAGCCAGTTAGATAGCTAGATAGCTAGTTTAGTAACGTAGTTTATTCAGCTAACTATCCAGCTGGTTAGCTAGGTAGCTGGGTATTTAAGTCAGCTGTCAAGTCAGCAGGCTACATAGGTAGCTAGCTAGTTCAGTCAGCGGGCTATCCAGCTGGCTAGCTAGGTAGGTAGGCAGTTACATCAGCCTGCTGGCCAGCTGTCTAGCTTGTTAAGTCACCTAGTTAAGTCATCTGTCTAGACCACTACCTAGCTAGGTAGCTAGATAGTTAAGTGAGTTGTCTAGCCCACTGGCTG
>NW_007032610.1:0-744 GCF_000164805.1 Carlito syrichta | reverse complement strand
CCATGGGAGACATTCCTCCAAACGGCACGTCACTGAATGGGGGGGCAACAAGTACTTCAGTGGCTTGGTCTTTGGCGTGACGCCTGATTCTCCCTGTTTTTCAGCGTGTATTATCCTACATTGAATGCACAGGCCTAGCAGAGCTGTATGCAACGTTTCCTGTATACAAAGTGCACAACTCCATGGTGCCACACTGAGCGACATGACCGGTTCGCTGTCATCTTTGGGAAAGCATGATTTGTTCACGTACTGAATTCTAAAGTGTTTTTGATTTGACCTGTCCGTCTCCTATCCAAAGCCATTGTTCTTCCGTTGGCATTTACGAGGAAGAGCTGACAGGCTTGGCTTGCTGGCTGTGAGTGTGCATCAGCTTGGGGAATGCTGTGTCAAATGTTTACTGCATTGTGATGTATTTTCCAGTAGTTTGATTCTCGTGTGCTGTACGGTGTAATACACGATTCTCAAGGTACGGCTTGAATGAGCATAGCCGAGCATGTTATGTCGATACTTCACATGTAGGAATGAGCATGTCAATGGTGTCAGACTGAGTGAAATGAGTGCTACACACTCACTTGTAGAAAAGCAGTGCTTCCCTTCTGTTTGAGCCCTGAAACGTTTTACCCCTTGGCGTTTCTCTAGGCTAGGAAATGCAGTCACTCTCGCGTTGGCCTTGCTGAATAAGCGTAGACGGCCTCTGTGAGGCTTGGTGTGCATGTGCATCTTCCCGGGGAAGGAGCTTTTCAA